>NC_056738.1:4596283-4903306 GCF_019279795.1 Protopterus annectens
TATAAACTCACAAAGGAATTTGGGGGATATTCAAACTTTTAGTTAAGCCAATGTGGAGAGGTCAAACATTCTGAGGAGAAAAAGATGGGACTATAAAGATAAAAAAAAAGAGTGATCATGAGAAGTAGGAAGGAAGGAAAGATGCATTAGATGCCAAATAAAGCTAGGAGAAATAATACAGTCACAGAAAGGTTTAAGAAAATGAAGAAGGGAAGTCAAAATAAGGAAAGATGCATCTGATAAATACAGAAGAAGAGAGAAGAACATAAAAAGATGGGACTATAAAGATAAAAAAAGAATGATCATGAGAAGTAGGAAGGAAGGAAAGATGCATTAGATGCCAAATAAAGCTAGGAGAAATAATACAGTCACAGAAAGGTTTAAGAAAATGAAGAAGGGAAGTCAAAATAAGGAGTCAAAGGGTGAAGAAAACAAATGAAGTAGAACGCAGTGTGACATGATCACTGGAATAAGCAACAGAATGACAAACATCTTAAAAATGAAGTTAAAACTGGGAAGAGACAATAGAGAAAACAATGAAATAGGTGAACTCAAATGCTACAGTACCGATATCATGAGTACATCAAACCTGTACAAGATATTACGTTAAAATGATTGTGAAGAATGCAACAGCAGCAATAACAAAAGCTGCAAAGGTGCATTCACCCTATGAGCTGAAGGACTAGAAATTCCAACGGGATTGGGTGGTACAGAAAGCAGCCTAACTAAATGTATGCGGCCACCATTTGAAAGAACACAGAGAATTTGTTCAAATCCCAGTTGTGCCGATAAAAGTAGCTAGCAAAGAATACCCTAGATAAAGGTGGACAGAAAGACAGTACCGTGATTTAAATATGTAAAATGGAGACATTTATCATCAATACAAGTAAAAAAAAATAACTAAACTAACAAAAGGAAGAGGGTTCAAATATTTGAGATATGACTAGAATTAAAAATATGTTTTTGATAAGTAGTTAGAAACAATGCAGCGAATATTAGAGAAGTCAGAATAAAAGAAGAGCCTATTGTGCAGAGAATGAAATTAAAGTAAATTCAAGGTAAAGAAAGAGCAAGAGATTAAGATAAAGCAGGGTGACATGAAAACAGAGGCTGGGTAAGATGGAGTGAGAACAGAAATAAAAGGTATGAAAGGCAAAGAATGAATGATAAGGAAAGGGGATAATGGGAATGGAAAAGAAGACAAAGAAGGAGCCCAAAGACAGAAGAGTCAGTAAGATGTGAAGGTACTGCTAGTCAGGACAGAGCCTCAAATGTGAGGCATGCAAAGGGCATTTTATCTCTTCCAGTTCAGAAGGGAAGTGACTTGAACCAGTTTGTGAACAAGAGGAATAGATGGGGAAGCAAACTGAAACAGAAAACCTAAAAATTAGAAGTGAATGTGTTGGAAGGGGGGGGGGGTCCTGGGCATAATTCAAAAGAAGGGTGATATGAAGGCTATAGAATGAAAGGTAAAGTATTGCTTTAATTCATAAAGCTCTACATAAAACACAAGTGAAAAGTAGTAAAGGGATGGCCATGATACGCAACAGGAAATAATGGTGACACCCCCTGAAGTGCAACAGAGTGGGTACATACAAGGAGATGGATTATACAACAATTCAGAATATTTTGGCTCAAAAGTGATAATAATGTCTCTTCAAAAGATTCTTTGAAAGTGGGAAGGAAAAGTAATTTATAAACCAATATTATGGGGGAGATTAAATGTGACATTATAGCAAAACTTGGAATTCAATTGGAAAAAGAAGGAAAAGTTTGAAAGTAGAATGCAGACAAGAGGTTGAATGGCGCATACCTGAAAAACAATGTATTCTCTAAACAAAAGATGAAGCAAACCAAGAGACCTGACATAAAAAATGAAAATTACAGAAAAAAGAATTTGAAATCATGCTCTGGTTGTATTATGTTTCACTTCATTAAAGAAGTGGAAAGAAAAGGTAAAGGGCAACTATAAATGGAGGATGGAAAATGAATAAAGTACAGGAATTACTGAAGTAGGTATTAAAGGATGAAGCGAAAGGGTAACATGAAGTAGAGCTAAAATGATGAGATGGGGTGAACAGAGTGAAACATATGACTGAGATGGGGAAGAGAGAAGAAAAGAGCCAGAAAATAAAGCCAACAACAGAGGAACTGCAGATATAAACTAAAGGTAAGGAAGAGTATATGAGTGGAAGAACTATGCTTAAAATACAAGCTGGAAAGTTTGGAAGTCAAATAAGTGGAGGAAAAGTGATGAAAATAAAGAGGATTAAGCAGAAAATTTGTATTTGACATGGAAATGAAGGAAAGAAAAAAGTAATTTTGACATAAACGGACAGGAATGGCAATGAACCGAAAAAGGAGAATACAAAGGCAAGACTGGATCAAGTTTACAGAGATCTTCACAAGTCAATGACAATAGAAAAAGGGGAACGATGAAGGAAAGACCTGCAAACTGGAAACTGATAAAAAGATACTCTATATGAAGTGGAGTAACACAGAAACAGTTGAGAAAGAAAGAAAAGCAGGAACGGATGGAAATCTGATGGATTTTTACAGAAGAGTAATAACAGGATCAACAAGAACATTTGTGCAGATAGTTAACTACTAGAGGAAACGAATGGCAATGAAACAAGGTTGGCAATATTGCTAATAGAGGAACAGTGCAAAAAAGACCCTGAAAATTAGAGGCTAAGCTTATTTATAAATACAAACTATAAAAAACATGTCAAAGGTGATGGCGATGGAAATAGAAATAGTACTGAGTTCATAGGAGGTTACTAGGCTAATGGCCCTAGGACCCTTACAAGCCTAGCCAAGTTCAACACTTGTTCCCTTAAGTGTCCAGAGATATGATCTATGTTATAAGCAGATCTAAATCAGCACCAACTACCCCTATCTATGGGGGACACAGGTGAAATCCCTGGGATGAATTTGTAGTTTCCCATCCAATTGTCCAAGTTACACTTAAAAAGGGTTAATGAGGGGCTCTGTTTAACTTGTATTGGAAGTTTATTCCAGAGGAGAGGCAACCTCTGGGAGACATATCTGTCTCTCCAGCAACTCCTGTTTATGGACCTTAACCTAGCATGTGACACAGAGTAAGTGAATCGTGTTCCATTTGACTTAACGAATGTGCAGCATTTCCACTAAGGTTGGATTAGAGGTTGCTCTGTATGCAAGACACGGGTCGCTTCTGAGTAGTCTATATGATACAGAATATAGTAACAGCGATTTCAGTCTGTCACCATAACACGTGTTGAAAACCCTGAATTTTCTTTATGAGAAACCTCTGAAGTCTCTCCAGTTGCTGCAGGTGCCTGTTCAGGTACATACCAAAGGGAGCATTGTACTCTTATTGGTCTGATGAGGGAAGACTATGGGGGAGGTTGTAACTTTTTTGTTCTGGAAGCTATGCCCTTACCTATGAGGTGAGCAATATAGAAGGCCTTCCTTACTACCATAGAGACATGGTGATCAAAAGTAAGGTTGCTGTCAAACTGTGTACCCAAATCTGTCACCACTGATTTAGAACTTAGGGTGCTGTTATTAAAATGGTAATCTGCAGGGACATCACCTTTGCCAAAGGGGACGATAATGCATTTTTTTGCCTTGAGTTTAAGACCATGACTTTGGCAACAATCATTGGGTTGCATAAGTCCTTCTTGCAGAATGTTCACATTGTTTGGGGACTCAATGACTGGTCTCAGTTTGCAGTCATCAGCAAACTTAGTCAGTCACAGACCTTTTGCTTTTGCCTGTACTTCTGAAAAGTAGATTCCAAACAGGGGCCCTACCACCGATCCCTGTGGAACACCACTGGTAACAGGTCTGCAGGTTGAGTCCCCTATTTTGAATTTTTGCTTTCTGTCGATGAGCCAGTTAGCAACCCACCTGGCATGTGTTGACCCCCACCTGGGTGAGGTTTTCAATGATGCCCGAGTAGAGGATTGTGTCAAAGGCCTTGGCCAAGTCTAGCTAGGTTGTATGCATAGATCTGCCTTCATCCAGGGCTTTGGTGACTGTCTCAAAGAAGTCTACCAGGTTCAACAGGCAAGATCTCTCTCTAACAAAACCAATATGGGTCAGGTCAAGTGTTTGAAGGTCTCCTATATACTTGTTGATAAGGTCCACGATGATTCTCTCCATGGCCTTGCAGATAAGGCTGGTTAGGTTAATGGGTCTATAGCTCCCAGGATTGATGGATGCACCCCCATAAGTGCAAGGGGATGACGGTAGCCGTCTTCCATTCAGCAGGGACAAAACCGGCGTTTAGGCTGTGGTTGAAAAAGAGCAACCAATGTTGTTGCTAACTCCTGTTTTAAAACATTGAGAATGCAGCCTGGGAGATGTTATCAGGTCCCACACAGACTGTGTTTTTGGCCTTGGAGAGAGCAGTTAAAATCTGCTCTTTAGAGATACTAGGTGGAGAATAGGTGGTAGGAATGTTTTCAGGTTGTGGCTGGAACAGGGGGGGGAGAGAAGTTTTCACTGAACCTGTCTGCTAGCAGGTTGGCTATTTCCACTAGTCCAGTACATGTAGTACCATTCTCTACCAGTTCAGCACAAATCTGGGTTTTTCCCTTTAAGGTTTTGGATGTAGCTAAAGAATGCCTTATGGCTATCCTTAACTATGGATGCTAATCTAGATTTGTAGTTAGCTTTAGGAAGACTTTACAAGACGTGTTATTTACTTGTTCAAGCTGAGAAGGGTGTGCTTTCAGTTCTGATATTGCTCCTTCTTGCTCTTAGACAGCATTTTCTTCCTCTTATTGTGTAACCTGGTTATGGTAAATGTCCACCAGGGAGGCTTGTTTTTCCTTGAGGATCTTGCTTTCGTCCTATCAGGAATGGCCGAGTCAATATAATTGTACATACATTTATACAATGGATTGGTGTATATTCCAGTATAGGTGTCCTTGCCATCAGTGGGGACAGGAGCTTTGAAGCTATTAATGCCTTCTCGTAAGAGGCTGTAGTTGGTTTTGGAGAAGTTTATCAGCCGGGGGGGGGGGGGGTCTGATGCTATCGTTACTTCAAAAGAGACTGATTTATGATCAGACTTCACCAGTGAAAGAATTGATAAGACTGTACTATACTGGAATTTACTGGAAACAACTGAAATGAGACTGAAATGAAAGTCTTTAATTACCAAAACTCATGCTGAACAGGTGCCAGTCTCTCCTTTATGGGCCAAGTCGTGTACTTTTCAGAATGAATTCTCCAAATACTGTAGTTTATTTAATAAGGTTTTATTAGATGTTCACAATATCTGAATACTGTCTTCATTAACAGTGACGATAAACAATAACAGTCTGTACAAATGCTGGTTAGTAATAACAGTGCTGCTAAATATATCCAAAGTTTCTGCACATGTCTTCTGATTGTCCTGAATAGTGTAAACTGAAACAGTCTTTATTTGAACTGTCTTCTGTACTCAGGCTTGAGTGGTTGTATTACAGCTTAATCTTTTCTGTATGTCAGATCGAACTAACTGACTGACTTCCCAAACTGTATCTGAAATGTATTTTAATAATACCAAAACCCTGCAATGCTTTACATGTCTCCTTAGCCTTGGTTCTCATGCCTTGTCTTGTTTTGCAGTCTTTTGGGGGCCTAGCTATCCTGTTATCTAACATTTCCTTGAGTCTTCCCTTGAGAAAGAGAACAGCAAAAGAACAGTCTGTAGCCTTCCCTTGGGAATTGTTGTCTCTCATGCTTGACCAGCAACGTTATTCCTTCCTTCTGCTTGTCTTTTAAATGAAACCCATTTTACCTTTTAGTCTATCTACTTTAAAATGGAAGTCCCTGATCTAACAACCAGGGAGCACCACACACTTGTGGTGGTGCACTGTTCTACCATGTTACTGAGTATCAAGTCTAGAATGATTGGGCCCCTTATGGGGGTGACATCTGAGTTAACGAAGTCCAAGAAACTTTGGGCGAGTGTGTTTGTGCAATTACAATTTACCCGCTCTATGGATGGGTAGTTAAAGTCACCCATAAACCAGGGTGTTTGGTTGTATTTTGACCGCAGGTGTCATTTAGAGGAACTATTTGGCAGCTAAATGGTGGATCACAGAATCATTTATGAATAGAATTAAGAAATAAAGGCAAAAGTAGCTTCATCTGACATAGCAAAAGCATTTGATTCCATTAATTAGCAATTTCTGATGAAGGTGTTGGAGGAATTCATCAAGATCCATAATTGTAGGCAGTGGTCAACAGAGCAATGATGGATGAAATCAAAATGTCTGTGTGTGGAGGTAGAGGGGAAAAGCTAGAAATTCTTCATGTCACAAGAGGTTTTTAACACTGGCTCTGGAGTTATTCATGGGAGGCACACAGTTCAGACTGGAAGGCAGAGAAAAGAAAGGAAAGATAAACAATTTTTCATACAACTTCAACAACTACTTTCCAAATCTGAGGAAAAAATCTGACTATTAATGCAGTAGACGCTTGACCATAACAGACAGAAAAGGGGAAAGAGATATAAATGGGTGAATGAGCAGCAGAGGGCAAATACTTAGGTTGGAGTCATGGGACATTAAGGTAAACAACAATCTGAGCAAATTAAGAAAAATATAGGTCTATGAAACAGGTACAAGAATAAAACAAATTCCCTGATAGGATGGACAAGCATGGTTATAATGATGATAGTTTGGTTTGTTTCTTATACAGTTAGATACTACTGACGCATAAGACACTGTAGTAGACTAAACTCAAAAACTGTATGAAAATTAGATACACGAGAGGAACCCACCAGATATAGCACAAAAGTTAAGCAGAACAAAAAGTTCAAATGAATACGAAATGGCTTGGTACCTGTGTAGATAAACATATTATTTTTAATACCTATCAGTGAGTGAGGCAAGAAAGGGGGAGAATAATGGGAAATATCCCAAAGTCTAATGGGAAGCAAGGGTTAAGAGAAAAAAAATGAAATGGGGTACTGGCAGATAAATGAAAAGAATATGCAGGAAGGGCAGAAAAACAATGGGTATGAACTTGATGCTAGAAGTTAAACAATAGCTGTGGCACAATGATGAGCAGTAAATTTTGGTCAGGTTAAGAATAAAATGTGTGTGAGAAATCTCTAGGTGCTTGGGAGAGTATGCCTCCCCTGATCACTTTGGGTCATGAGGTTAAATTGTTTTTTTTTTTGGTGATTAGGAAAAAAAATCAACACGAGTGAGGATGACTGTGTTTTTGATGGTGGTAGAGTCGTGATGATGGCTAACATATGGAAATGTCAGCTCCATTAATGACAGTAAAAGAAACGTGCAGAGATAAGAGAAAAGCTTGCCATCACAGAAGCTGTCTGGTGATGTAACTTGATTCAACTAAAAGTTAAGGAAATAACCAGGAGCTTGGAAGAAGCAAAACTAGGTTCATGTACATAGGAGTGCTGGATGGACATACAAGGAGACTGCAATAGACTGAAATGTACAATATTGAATATTTACGAGAAAGATGGTTTGCCCTGATGCCCATTACAAAGCCGATCAGTGACGTGCAAAATAAGGCAAAAAAACCTGGATGGTCAAGTAGAACATGTTGTCCACAATGTAGGGCTGAGTTGTGGAAAAAGCAGAGGGAGATAATTTAACAGATTCTGTTAAAACTAAGACGAAATGACTGACAAGGTTTACTAAATTATTACTATGGATTAGGTTGCCATCATCTATACCACAGAGTTACTATAGAAAATTCAGTGAGATTTTGGTGCAATCTGTAGCAGCATATCGGAAGGATCAGATACTGTGGCAGCTGTGTCAACCAGAGAAACACACACAGTGTTGGAATCAAGACTACTCAGGAATATTTTTCCAACAGAGGCTAAAGTTTACAGATCTCACTAATGTATAAGTGGCATAAATTAAAATATTGGTTGACTTGTCCAAATATTTTGAAACTTTATTGGACAAGAGATACTTTGATATTTATATCTGCTGAAGAGGCAATGGCCATACCAAAAGGCTGTCCCGATAATCATCCAGAAACAAAATGAAGATTGATTACATAGGACTGATAAACCCACATGCATCTTTACTTTCAATGGGAGTAGGAGAAAGAGAGCCAAATGGAAAAGAAATAATGCTGGACATGGCTTCTGGACTGAGACGGTATAAGAGATTTCATTTAACTTACTGGTCAAACGTTTTGAAGGACTGATGTTGTTTAAATTAATTAGAGACACTGGGCACACTGGAAAAGTGGTACTTCGCTGCTGGCTGTAAATTGTGGAGTATTAAGCAAATTTGTTCTGTTCCCTAGCAGTACTGGGGTTGACAACTGCAATACTTTAGAGAGCCCACTACCACAAAAAAATCATTAATTGTTATGTTGACAAATGTGAAAGTCTGTTTATTTTTGTGGGTCATTTAAAATAAAAAGTTCTGTTTTTAGAAGGAAATTTTAATTGGCAAGTACTCAGAGGCTGTGAAGGATAACTTGGGAATTACTTAAAGTCTGGAGCACTGATGCAACCAATGTGTAATGGTACAGAATACTGGATCACACAAGTTTCAGTTTTGCAGCAGTCATTTTGTTTTCACTTGAAGAGCTGAGAGGCAGGGGCACTAGTTCACAGTACTAGTTTGTGGTGCTGGCACAAAGTGCTGTTGAGCCAGCTATACTTCTAATAACACAGACAATGAAGATGTAGGAAAAATGAGAATGAATCTACAGTGAAGAAACTGCAATAAAAATTCACACTATGATGTAATGAATGTAGCAAACATGCAATAAAGTTGATGACAATTAAGATCTGATTAAAAAACAATGAAGATGCAAGAAGCACAGTGAAGAAGATGTGATGAATATAAAAATGCACTAAAGAGGAAATAAACAGTATGTACATGACTACTACAATGTTACATCTGTGTTACTGCACTGCATGTCAGTTACTACACATTACAATAATGGTCTGCATTTGAATGCTCAATTTGAGGAAGAAAGCTACTATATACGAATCATTTCAATGGCAGCCTTATGGTATTGCGTATTTGTGTACAACTGTGCTCAAATTTTGCTAATAATTTTCATTCCATCACTAATGCACTCATTGTGTAGCATGTGCATCTTCATCTTATCTGCAGCTTAATCTTCCTGTTCATCACATCAACTTCATCATCCTCATGTTCATTTTCAATGTAGTTTTGGCTTCATCTTCAAGGTAATCTTTGCCAGCAAATCTTTATCTGCATGGTCTTCGTCATCTTACTCATCTTCATTGCATTCTCAGCTTCATATTGTCTTGAACACATCAGCTTCATTGCCACGATTGAATCACTGCATCATTTTCATTACATAAAACTCCACTGTTGCTAGAAGGTGTTACAGCAGACTTTCTTTGATTATTGGCAGTCGATGAAATGGCTGCTAATGACTGCCATCACATTACACTGCATGCCAAGCATTATACACTTCACCAAGAAGGTTAGCATGATCCATTTTGCTTTTGCTTCCTCTTACTTGAAATATAACTAAATTTAGGGATTGATTTATTTATTGCTTAGGTGAGTTAGTTGCTGCACAGTGCGTCAGTTTATATGCTGAAATCTGAAAGACCACAAAAAGTGCTGCTCACTACAAACTGATCCAAAGAAGGTAAAACCATGAGACATATATAATCAGCTGCTCAGCATACAGTAAATACAAACACACGTTTATTACGTTTATTAAATATAATTATCTTGGAGTAACTAAAGTAAAAGTTACATATTGTAGAAAAAGAAAGCAACTTGGCATAACAGCTAATAACATCAAAAAAGAAATGGTAAAGATATCTTTGCACATGATCTTTAAATTTATTAAGAAAGTGACAAGGACGAAACAACGTCACACATTAACAAACAAAAGCTGCTGCTGTTGTGGAGATGAAGTGGATGTGTTCTATGATATCAGTACTCTATAAATGGACAGTAATGCAAGTTGAAATAATATGGAGTGGAATTTCTCTAACTGCAAGTCAAATTAGTTACTAAGGGAGAGAGAAGAAATCATGCATTTAGGTTTTGCTGGCCTTAAGAAGGGGACAAGGAGAGATCTACTTGTGTGACGAGCTAAGATGAAACACTGACAATGTACTAGTAGAAGACGATGTTTGCAAGCCAGTTATGCTGAAGTGCCATAAATGTCATATCAGAACCAGAAGAGGATGTGAAAATGAGACAAAAGTCATGCTGATGGTATTTCAACTGTTACTGTAGCTTAAAAAATAACACCTGGTTGACCTGTTAGGCCTTTAGTGGACAGGATAAGCAGCATAGTAGATCATGGCAGAGACATGATACATTGGCAAAGTAGCACGACAGAATGCTGCAAAATGACAGTTATTTGCCAGTGAGCAATGCGCAAGAAATAATCAATTGTTCCCAGTCTTAAATATGAATGAAAAAGGAGGCCATGAAATAGAATACACAAGTACTGCAAAGAGGATAATTTAAAGAATATTTGGAAAGTAACAAAACTAGAAATGTTGGGGGGGATAGTATGATATGACATATCTTTCCCTATCTATAAGCAAATTGTCAGGTATGCTTGCTTGAATGCTGATAAAGAATTTGGAACTGGTTGGTTGAAAACAAATGATAAAACTGAGCATCACCACATGGAGAGTTTGTTGGAAAGAGAAAAACTGTGCAAAATGTTAATAAAAGCTAAAATGTTTAATGCAAATAATGTACTATGGAACAAATGAGTGAGATAAGAATGAGGATAATATTGAGAATGTCTCTCATAATAATAATAAAAAGAAGAATAACAGCAGCAAAACATGCATCCACTTGTTTAGACTGTTGTGGGGTTAAGAGGTAACTGATGTACAATAAGTCAAGTAATCATTCATAGGTTCATACTAGGCTATCTGCCCTGGGGCATTTATAAGCCTAGCCCGATTGTGTTTGGCTTACGCCACCCCTTGATTTGAGTATACTGTGCCCTTTTTAAAGTTTAGTTTACTGCGCCTCTGTCTAATAGTGACACGGAAGTAATCCCCGGGACAAACCTATGATCCCCCATCCACTCATCAAGATTCCTCTTGAAGAGAGTCAGTGAGGTGCTCTGCCTAACATGAATTGGAGTTCTATTCCAGAGCGAAGGGAGCATCTGGGTTATGAATCTGTCCCTCCAGCATGTTCTATTTATTTCTGTGCTGAGGTTCAAGTCCCTTGAGCGCGTGGCTCTAAGGGATTTAGATTTACTGAGGTGGAGCACGTCCATTAACTCTGGGCTGGACATAGCCCTATATGTCAGGCATAGATCGCCTCGAAGTAGGCGGTATGCAACTGAGTAGAGCTGGAGTCTTTTTATTCATGACTTAAAAGCCTCAAAAAGATAATATAACAACGCAGTATGATATAATAGCACCAATTCAAGAAGAACAGAGTAAAAAAGAGATTTTAGCATTTTTAATAGGAGACAAACTGTTGACTTCTGGTAGACATTATTGCTTGAAAAAATATATGCATGACCGTTTAAAATATTGTGATGTCTCTTGACAAATAAAGCATATTTTTCAAAAAGAAAATAAACTATACTGCATTATTATGTTGGAAAATAAAAAGGGTGATGACACAGGAGGACTAGGCTATGCTAAGTGAGGGTCTGAGGAACTTAAGTGGAGGATAAGAAAATTATGGTGGAGGTATGTGCAACTGAAATCGTACTGAAAAAATTGCACGGACAGGAGACAGGCAAAAAGCTGCAGACTGGATAGAAGCTGTGAATCTATGTACTGCACAGCAAAGACTAAAATGAGGAATAAGAAATATCTAGTGATTGTACACAAATTGGGGAGTTGGAAATGGAAGGGAGAAAAAAGGTAGGGTTTGAAGTGAAAATTGCGGCACAGCTTAAGTAAATCTTGACCAATCAGAACAAACATTTAAGGTTTTTGCATGAACAATTTTTAACCCTGATGAGGATGGAAAGACAGTAGATAAAACTGTAAAATAAGTGCTAGAGGTGTGGGGACGGGAGGGTGAGGCTGATTGCAAGGAGAAAAGGAAGAAGTATACAACTGTTCAGAAACCAACAGAAAATATTCAGGAATTCTGCTTACTTGGGATTGCTAGCAGAAAGGAAAAATGCAAAAAACATTAAGGAACAAACAATAATAAACATTAATAGGTCACCAAGAAGTTATGAGGCAAAGGTTACAAGCTAGAGTAAATGAACCAGCTAGGAGGACAACAAATGGAAATTAACAGGTTCCTAGTACCACAAAAAAAAAACTGCTTAACTCTGTTCCACCTCAGCTTTGGACTTGTTCAGACAAGGAAGTTGTTTTTATCACATATATTGAACCTGTAAAAGTTATTCTGCAGTCCCTTGAGACCTCCCCTGCAAGTAGTACAATACCCTACAGAGTGAATTGAACCTGTGATATTAACACTGCTTCATCAAGTTATCAGGGCCAACTAAATGTATTTGTAAAACACCAATACTACCAGTAAAAAAGCCAGGTAAGGAAAGATATGCAAGATATGACAGATGTTAATGCAGTAGTTCTGCCCACTTTTCCAGTAGTACCAAACTCTGCCACAATCTTAAGTGCCTTTTCAGTTACTAACATTTCCTCTGCCTTTTTCTCTACCCTGATTTACCCACACAGTTAGTACTTATTTTCCTTTACACAAAGGTCAACAGTATACCTGGACAACTGCGTAGTCACCTACTCTATTTTCATGAGAAATGAAATGACAGCTGTACAAAATCCACTTCCTCTGTGGGTCTGCTCTGGTATAGTATGTGTATGATTTATTTTTAGCATTATACTCCGTCTTACACTGCCAGCATGATACTGTTTTTCTTCAAACTCAACTGACAAATTTAGGGTTTAAAGTCAACAAGCAAAGACTACAAACAGAGAAGCCACAGATTCAACACTCGCATCACCTTATTTCTGCTAGAGGTTGAAATATTCCGTTGTCTCACATTGCTGCTATCCAATCTATGCTACACCCACAGTAACCCTTAAAAGAGTTTGAGATATGTTCTCCAACAGGCTACTACTGACAGAGCACTGATGAAAACCATGCATAAAGGGAAAAATTAAGCTGGATGTCAACATCAGGACCATATGTAGTCATTAAAGCCCAGATCAAAAAGTAAGGATAGTAAAGCCCTTTTAAGAGCACTGTGCATGGGGAGCTTTGTCAAGCTCATAATACATGTAAATCAGAAAAGGCAAAAGGGATAGCACAACTGCTACACACGGAATTCTTTTGCAAATATCCAGACAGACCTAATTCAAATGCTGGCTTTTTGAGCTTGCTTAGGTAATTGTACATCATAAATTCACAGTGGATCAAAGCCTACCTTTTTGTATAAGCAGACACATTAAAGGCTAGCAGACCACTAATGAGGATATGCATTCCTTGCTCTAGTATACATTTTACTATAAACTACTGGTTCTCTTGTCACTTTGTCCCACCACTCAGAAGGAAGCATACTCATGATACCACACTTTTGGCCCTGAGAAAACTACTAAGCAGCATGGTCCACACCAAAAAAGTGGGCCATGATTAAAAACTTTACCCTACCTCTGGACCAATTATTCTTATACAAAAGTGTCAATCATCTTGCTGTTATACAACAAAAGTAATAACAACTGAGAACGATAAAAAGGGTTATGAGCAGGTCTCTGATTACAACCAAATTATTATGTGTTGAAGACATGGGTGCCAAGAAATTCACCTTGAGAGCGAAATATTTCTTTTTTTTTATGTACCTGTGCTCAGGGCAAGAATGAGACCTTCACAGCATCTTATCCTAAGAATTAACATCTTCCTACCATCTCAAAGAAAACAGGTACCGTGGAAAATCTTAAAGAATTTTATAATGGTCTTAGAGAACTTGAAAATGATCTATATAAATTACATAGACTAATTTGGCAGAGAAGGCACTTGGAGGCATGCCTTCATTTCCATGTGATACCTCGAGGCATGCGAATTTTATGCATGCCCACCTATGGAGATAGTCACCCTGAACTTTTGAAAAAATGGCAACAATTGAACATAGACTTTAGTAATCAATATATAAAACTTCTAATTGATTACTTTACTCCTATTGAAAATGAGTTAGTTATAAAAGTGGAGGCTTTGCATAAAGATCTACTAAATTAATATAAAGAAGTCTATGAGAAAAAACTTGATGCAATGTTTGTACAAGTCATCGCGTATAGTGATAGACTGCAGCAATTAAAATATAAAAACTACAAAGAGATTATCATGATTTTTTATCCGGACAAATTTTTGTTTGGCCTAAATATGGTAATCAATCCAATGTCCGACAAAATCATCTGCCTTATGCTGATAACAGTACTATTAATGCAATAGACTCTACGGAGTCTTTAAATTCGATCAATGCGGAGATGACGTCATTGTCAAGCACCGGCAAGCAAGATGAGTTACCTATAGGCGAAACGCCACCACCGAACCAACAAGTTCTAAAGGAACCATTTTCCCTTGGAGCGAGACCAAAACTTGGTACAGGTTTAGCTCCAAGTACTTTTTTACCGTTACCAGTAGAATACAGAACCCGAGCATCGACGCGGTCCAACAGTCGAGGAAGAAGAAAAAGGAAGTACTCGGGAGAGACCACCGAGGTAAGGAGGAAGAACAGGAATTGGGGCAACTGGTATTTAATTTCTCGAGTCGTGAACTGACTATGCATGAAGTAGATCTTCTGAACAAAGGACTTTCCTTTATTCCATCCCAGGGTAGTAACCTTTCAGAAGTTCTTATTGATTTACGTCTTTTTGTGAGAACTTTAACATTAAAATTACTGTTTAAAGATGCTAACACGCCTAATTCCAATACTGGCGAACAATTTAAATGTAAAAGCATGTTTATACCCGCTCTCCTGCCGAATGTTGAATGTTTTGTAAGGTTATGTGAACAAGATTTGTATGATTATTTTTCTGAAGGTAAATCTAAGCAGGTGTTTCATAATTTCAATGTAAATGAGAAATTTTCAATCAAGAACTTACAGCAGGATATGAATTTAGTATTTAAACCAGCTGACAAGGGTGGAGGTATAGTGGTAATGGACTCCACCCTATACACTAAATTAATGTTTGATATGCTGAATGATGATGCTGTCTATAAACGTATAGAACATAAGCAATTAATATATACTGTGAAACAGGTCCAAGATACTTTATACGACCTTTTAATGTGCAGACAAATTCCTAAGGAATTATATGAATATTTCCTGGTGGATCCCCCCCCTTATTCCTGTGATTAAAGGCCTTCCTAAAGTACATAAAGGGGTTTTTCCCCCTCCTTTATGGCCAATAGTATCTGGTGAAAAATGGGTAACTGAGAATATCTCTCGCTATATTGAATCTAAATTAGGACCTTTAGCCAGAAATATACCTACCATTTTGAAGGATACCCATGAACTATTAAAAGATTTACAGACTTTAGCTATAGATAATGCCATACCTTCATCAACTATTTTGGTATCATTGGATGTTAAAAATCTTTTTACAACTATTCCCAATGAATATGGGATTGAGGCTATCAGGGAATTTATACATGCAGATGGAACACTTGATAATGCCTCCCAAATGCTGATATGTACACTTTTAGAGATAGTCTTGAATAATAATATTTTTTTTATTTCAAGACACTATATATGCACAGACTTGGGGAGTAGCCATGGGCACCCCCTGTGCGAACTCTTATGCTAATCTAGTGATGTACCAATGGGAATGTAGGTTTTTGTTTGACAGTGTGTTTTTAAGCACATTTTATTATATAGACATTTTGTAGATGATGAATCACTGAGACACTTGGTTCCTTATCTAGAATCTACAACTGATTTCCTGAGATTTACCATGGAGAAATCTGTTAATAAGATAGATTTTTTAGACGTTACCATTTCCAAAGAATTGGATGGTACAATTTCTACTACTCTATTTAGGAAACCTTGCTGGAGAAATGCAATATTACATCATAATAGCATGCATCCACGTCACATATTTCCGAACATTATTAAGAGACAGTTTCTGAGAATATCCCGTCTATGCAGCAATGATAAGGACAGAGATATACAAATAAATTTAATAGAGAGGCTTCTTATCGATAGGGGATATTCAAATTCTCTGATTAAAGATGTAAAATGTTCAACTTTTTGCTCTAAACCTCAGATTAATGAAAGGCAGGGAACAAAAAACCTATGTAGAACCTATCGGCATGATACCAAGGCAGTCTTTACAACCAGATATACCAATGACATCAAACATATTAATAACATCATTAGAAGAAATTGGAAGATATTGTTACTAGATACACAAGTGGCAGAGATCGTTGGCAATAAACCTATTTTTAGGTACAGAAATAGTAAAAATCTGAAGAGATTATTATGTATTGAAAAACTGAATAGATCTGTGTTGGATCTCAGACAGTCTTTGAGACATGGAACATATGCATGCAATAGATGCAATATGTGTAATTTTATTTCTAAAAGCCAACAGTTCACTGTACCACATTTGGAATATACATTTACACCTAATTTCTATGCAACGTGTAACTCTAAGAATCTAATATACTTAGCTACCTGCGTTGCATGTGAGGCGTATTATGTAGGGTTAACATCTAGGAGGTTAAAAGATCGCATCTATAACCATAGTTATGATATGAGAAAAATGATTTTGACAAATGCTTTGGCTAAACATAGGTATGCGTTCCATGACCATGATTTTAAATTTAGGGTACTACAGATAGTAAATGAAAGTAAACGCGAAGGCGACAACATGGGCTACTTAGAACTGGTTGAATTAAATTGGATTCTAAGGTTGAGAGCACATATTGAACCAGGGCTAAACCAGGCAGTAAGTATAAAGCCAGTATTGGCTAGGTGCAGATGAATTATGGGTATTGGTTTCTGTTGATAACAATACACCACAACATTTGAAATGTTTTTAAACATATATAGCTAGTTTCTACGAGTGTTTTCTGATATGTTGGATATTGCATCTTATTATGCAATTTTGATTCCTTATGCTGTATGCTTTTATACCTGGAACTATTAAGGAATTGTATATACTTTAATTTGGTTGTATAAATTTTGTGTTTATATAGTGAATAAGTATTGTATTTAGACACTTTATAATGATAAATATTACTATTTTCATGTTTATTTTTATTATATTTATATTTACATTATATTATTCTATTCTGCCACATTTTATTATATGTTCTACAAGCTTAATGAATTATGTAGCTTTAAAATGAAAATGAAACAGTTGAACAGTTGATGAGTTATCTTGACTAAATTGATTAATTGCTCAATTGATTCATTTGATAGGATACTCTGTATATAAATATTGGACAGAATGAATTGATTTACAAACCTGAAGAAGCGTACCTTGGCAGTACGTGAAAGCGCTTGTTCCGATAATAAAAGACAATATCATTTTTACTATCGTGGTGACTTCTACTTCATTCTGTTTGCTGTTACGTGGATTTCTTTTTTGGTAGAAGTCTTTGGATGGTAGTATCCTGTTTGTATTTATTTATTTATTTAGTATACCTGGACAACTGCGTAGTCACCTACTCTATTTTCATGAGAAATGAAATGACAGCTGGACAAAATCCACTTCCTCTGTGGGTCTGCTCTGGTATAGTATGTGTATGATTTATTTTTAGCATTATATTCCGTCTTACACTGCCAGCATGATACTGTTTTTCTTCAAACTCAACTGACACATTTAGGGTTTAAAGTCAACAAGCAAAGACTACAAACAGAGAAGCCACAGATTCAACACTCGCATCACCTTATTTCTGCTAGAGGTTGAAATATTCCGTTGTCTCACATTGCTGCTATCCAATCTATGCTACACCCACAGTAACCCTTAAAAGAGTTTGAGATATGTTCTCCAACAGGCTACTACTGACAGAGCACTGATGAAAACCATGCATAAAGGGAAAAATTAAGCTGGATGTCAACATCAGGACCATATGTAGTCATTAAAGCCCAGATCAAAAAGTAAGGATAGTAAAGCCCTTTAAAGCGCACTGTGCATGGGGAGCTTTGTCAAGCTCATAATACATGTAAATCAGAAAAGGCAAAAGGGATAGCACAACTGCTACACACGGAATTCTTTTGCAAATATCCAGACAGACCTAATTCAAATGCTGGCTTTTTGAGCTTGCTTAGGTAATTGTACATCATAAATTCACAGTGGATCAAAGCCTACCTTTTTGTATAAGCAGACACATTAAAGGCTAGCAGACCACTAATGAGGATATGCATTCCTTGCTCTAGTATACATTTTACTATAAACTACTGGTTCTCTTGTCACTTTGTCCCACCACTCAGAAGGAAGCATACTCATGATACCACACTTTTGGCCCTGAGAAAACTACTAAGCAGCATGGTCCACACCAAAAAAGTGGGCCATGATTAAAAACTTTACCCTACCTCTGGACCAATTATTCTTATACAAAAGTGTCAATCATCTTGCTGTTATACAACAAAAGTAATAACAACTGAGAACGATAAAAAGGGTTATGAGCAGGTCTCTGATTACAACCAAATTACTATGTGTTGAAGACATGGGTGCCAAGAAATTCCCCTTGAGAGCGAAATATTTCTTTTTTTTTATGTACCTGTGCTCAGGGCAAGAATGAGACCTTCACAGCATCTTATCCTAAGAATTAATACTGTAAATATCCTCAATAATCCCTCCAAGCAGATATTTCAAGTTCAGTGGATGCATGCAACACTAAAATATTAGCTGCTTCTCACTTATCGTCTGTTACAGTCAGATGTGTTTATTAAATAAAATAATCCAAAGTTTATCCAGTCTTCTAAATTACTTAGCAATAGGTTGACCTATGTTGACTAAGTGGGTTGGTCCAAGGACCATTTTAACCCATGACCCAGCCAATATACAAGACAAGATAATGTATTTGAGCAGTTTTACAGTATCTGCAGAAAAAAAAGAAATTTAGATTATACAACATTTGCAAAAAATAAAACATATGCAGGGAAATAAAATCAGAAAATGGAAATTAGAGAAAGGGATGGGTTTTAGTGTTACATTCAGAAGCATCTGTGCCATGTCAAATTAATTATTATTTTTTAAACCAGTGCTTTCCTAAAGAGAAGCAATCAGCTGGACAGGTTTCTAATACCTGACTGTAACAATGCCTTCCACAGAGCTTGGGCTAGCATGAAGAAAAGTCTCTCATAGGCGTGTAATTAGGCTAATGGCCCTGGAGCCTTTACAAGCCTAGCCAAAGGATTATCCTGGCATAGTGCCACCCGACCTTAGTCCCCAGTGCCTCTGTCGAGTAGAGCCACTGGAGTTATCCCCGGGGTGAATTTTCTGTTACCCATCCACTCATCAAGATTTCTCTTGAAGAGGGTCAGCGAGGTGCTCTGCTTGACATGTATGGGAAGTCTGTTCCATAGCATGGGCAGTTTCTGGGTTATGAACCTGTCCCAACAGCATGTTCTGTTAACTGTGGTAATGAGGGTGAGGTTTCTGGAGCGTGTGGTGCGGAGGGATTGGGATTACTTTAGATGTAGCATTTCTAACAAAGCTGGGTCAGACATGGCTTTGTAAGTCAAGCAGAGATCACCTCTAAGTAGGCAATATGAGACAGAGAATAGTTGGGAGTTTTTTTGAGTCTGTCCAAATAGGGCAAGTGTTTAAGGACTAGGATCCTCTTTGTGAGGTACTTTTGCGGCCTCTCCAGTTGTTGCAGGTGTCTAGTGAGGTACATGCCAAATGGGGCATTGTACTCGATGACTGGCCTAATGAGGGAAGAGTAGAGGGAGGCAATGACCTCTTTCTTCCTGGATGCAAAACCCTTTGTAATGAGATGTGCCACATAGACTTTCTGACCACAGTGGCAATGTGGTGATCAAAAGAGAGGTTGCTGCCAACCTGTGTTCCCAGATCTCTCATAACGTCTTCTGTGTTCAGTGGACTACCATCAATGTGGTAATTCATGGGAACTGGGTTTTTCCCCAAAGAGGATGACGACACAATTTTTGGCATTGAGCTTAAGGCCATGGTTCTGACACCAGTCGTTGGTCACAGTGAGGCCATTCTGTAGGATGTCAACATCACTTGGGGAATTAATAACAGCTCTCAACTTGCAATCGTCTGCAAACTTTGTCAGCCAGTGTCCCTTCGTGTTGGCCTGGACTTCACAGAAGTAGATACCAAACAGGGGAGGACCCAGGACCGAACCCTGTGTGACTCCACTCGTGACTAAACAGCAGTTTGACTTGGAGTCAGAACACACTGTGGGTTCTATCTGTGAGCCAGTTTGCAACCCACCCAGTGATATAGGTGTTGATGCCAAGCTTAGTGAGGTTTTTCTATGATTCCTGAGTGGGTAATGGTATTAAAAGCCTTGATCAGATGAAGGCAGGCTGTATGAACGACCTTGCCTTCATCCACAGCTCTGGTGACTGACTCACAGAAGTCGACCAAGTTGAACAGGCATGATCTACCCTTCACAATACCAAACTGTGTGGGATCCAGAGTTTGGAGATTCCTTATATCCTTGTTTATTAGGGTCCACGATGATGCATTCCATAGCTTTGCATATCAGACTCGTCAGGCTAATGGGGCGATAGTTCCCAGGGTCTGTAGTCGCTCCTCCTTTGTGGAGAGGGATGACTGTAGCAGTGCACCATTTGGCAGGGACAAACCCTGAGGTGAGGCTGTGACTGAACAGGGCACACAGGTGAGATGTCAGTTCACTCTGTAGTTCATGTAGAATACAACCAGTGATATTGTCAGGTCCCATAGAACCTGTATTCTTGGCCTTAGTGCTATTTTAACATGTGCAGCAGTAATACTGGTTGTCTGGCAATCTACTGGCATTGTGATTGGTCCTTTTTGCGGAGAGAGAGGGGTAAAGTTGGCACTGAATCTGTCAGCCAGTATTCTGGCAATATCTGTTGTCTCGGTATAGGAGGTACCATTGTGCAGTAGCTCAGAGCAAATCTGGGTATTGCCATGGAGATTCTTTGTTGAGTGTACATTGTAAATACTTTTACACACTAGTTAAACTGTTTTAAGCTGATTTTATTTATTAAAGACTTTTTCTTGCTAGTCCAGATCCGTTTTTGATTTATTTAGTTTGGATTCCTGTGTTCATGGCTCTTATCAACTGATTGAGATTCTTTACATAACTATAGAAGGCATTGTGGTTGTCTTTACTATCTGCTGCAATTCTGTTTTCATACCTAGCTTTACAGGATTTGATGAGGGATCTCAACTTTTTGTTGAGGAAGATAAGTGAGTTTTTCCAGTCTTGGGACTTCACCTTATTCCGCATCAGTTTCCTCCTTCTGTTGTAGAGTTTGTTTATGGCAGGGGCCCACCAGATAGGCTTCCTTTTTTGGAGGAGAGTGTCTTGGTTCTATTGGGTATGGCGAGATCCATGCATTTGTGTATGTGTTCATACAGTGCATTGGTGTATGATTCTACGGTCAAGCAACTATAGGTGGAAAGTATAGATGTGAATCTCCACAATGTGGTGGTCCCAGGTTATCAAGTGTTTAGTATAATGATGAGATGTGATAAAATTGTGTGAGCAAGGTAAAGGCAGAAATTTAACAAGAGGAGTTTACAAATGGTCACAGCAAATAGAAACTTTGATCTTTACGTGACTGGAAAAGAATGAAAAATTATAAGCATGTGTGTCAGCTAATTTAATGAAACAACATGGGTCCTTTGAAGTGGAAAAGAATTGTGAGAATTTCCCTGAGCAATTACTGGCAAAGCACATTCTAAGACATTTTTAACTATTGAGTAATGAGTTTCAGGAGTTGGTGAAAGGATGGAGGGTGAGTGAGAAAATACAAATGCAAAAGCAAGGTTATCTTCTACTTCAGGGTGGATACTTGAACATGTATAGGTCATCAAAGCTTCTATGTACATGTTCATAAAGGTATTCAATCCTCCCCTCCAACCATCAGAGCCCTGACTCAAAACCCCTAGTTCAACCATGGTTAAGTTAAAGTGAAAATAAAAGCATCAGTGTCACAAGACCTAACACACTCACCTTTGGTGCTGGAAGATCACGTAGACTGTGGTTTCTATTCCCATCAGAGGTACTTGGATTAATTTTCCAGTACTGACACTGCAGCATAAGGGGGTGCCACACTCCCAACTATACCATCCTTCAGATGAGATGCTAAACAGAGATCCCATCTGCCAGAGTTGGAGGTAACTCAGATATGAAAGATCCTACAGCGCTTACCAAAAAAGAGTAGTAGTTGTTCCCCACTGCCCTGGACAAAGCCCCACCTCGTCAGTATGAATACCACCTTGGGAGTCCCCTGTAAAGAGGACCCTGTCCTGGAGGAACCAACCCAGTCAAAAGAGCAGAAAAAATACTACTCCCTGAAAATATAACTAACAAAATCACTGCTCCCCCCCCAAAAAAAATATATCTACTTAAATCAAAACCGCAGAAACAAATCTCACCTTAAAATTTTAAATACATGTCTGCATATAACCACACACACACAAGGTACACAATTTTCAAAATTACTTACTGTTAAAAGTTACACTGGGATACCACTGAAAAATCCTGTCCTATTAAAATATCCACTGGGATACCATCACTGAACACTAGCATCTGCTTGTTGTTTCTGTGCCCTTTCTCCTCAACTCTGGCCAGTTGTACCCGAAAGGATTTTTCTCCAAAGGATCTAACAGCACTGAAATGCTCAGAAAAGCATTACTCCTTTTCAAACACTGCCGGCTAAACAGTTACACTTGATGTACCTTGTCTTGGTGACAGTCTTTCACATTCAACAGGACATTATACAAACCCTTGTGGCAGCTTAGTGAACAGGCCTCTCTCCACATAACCCACCACTGCTGTAGTATTGTGCCTACTTGCTGCCTCCTATGGACTATTGGTCCCCATCTTCTTTCAATGGACAGCAGAACCATGCATGTCCCCTTTGGTTACCCTCACAAAGTATGACCCCATCACCTGGGCATGTACTACATATGGTACCTTCTCCCTTTTCCTGCGAAACCTTCTGTGACAGCTTAGGTTGTCACCATAGGCCCCCCATATACCCATGTGAAGTCTTGGGTATCCCATTATTATGCAGTTAAATCCTGCTAGCAAGCTAAAGGCCCCCCTTCCTCCCCCATCAATTTAGTGGTGAACTACAAACTGCCAACCAGATTCCAGAGTATAGTGTGCTTTCTCCCTCAGCAGAAAGTCTGATTGCCTTTTAAATGTAGTAAATTTCTTTCTTCGTGTTTCAGGAGAGAGTGTGAAATATTCACATAAACATTTGTTAAACTTTATTTAGTCTACAGTGCCTCAGAAGAGTTAAAAACCTCACCCACTACCCTCAGTCAATTTGATGTTAATTATATACCCTCAAAAGAAAACTATCATCCTTCCTCTCTTTATACTGCAGAAATATGTTGCTGACCTTAACTCCTAGGATTCCCCACCCCATTTTACTCATGTGCCATGGGCAAAGGGTCAGCATCTCCCTCTTAGGCTGGTGCTGCTTCTTTCTTTTGTCTGCTTCTAGCTGCTTCATTCCCTCATCTGCCTCATGCTCCACACATTTTATCTTCAGTTCAAATCGCTCTAATTTCAAATGGATTTTAGGGTAATTTGGGGTTAGGCTGGATTGCCCTTTTTCTGCAGTCTGCCCATCAACGATCTTCAAGTGTCATGAGCTATGTTCCAGTTATACACAAAGCTGTTATGTCCTCCACTAAACAAGTGGCATACTGGCATGCAAAACATAATTAGTTCTACAATTCTTAGTCAGATATGACACTGACATCTTGGCACAGTTTTCCAAGCTGTTTTCTTTGGATCATAGCAGTTAGAAGACAACCTAGCCGCAAGGCCATCTCCACCTTGCCACGACTTGCCTCTCATTTCAAGGACAGCCAGGTCCATCAAATCAGGACAAATTTGTGAACACCCATTCAGATGTACAGCTCCTTTTTAAATGCAGGCAGTGTATCACACTGCTTAACTTGCACACTGAGTTCTCTGCTCGTTATCTTAAATTATTCTAATCAAGAAAGGAATAACTTCTGTGTAATCTATAGTTCTGTACGTATACCTTGTGGCTGCAAGGTTATACACAACTTTGGTAACAAAACAGTTCTGCATGCTAAATAAATCCAATTACAATATCCACACCACTGCAAACCACTGTTTAAAAAAATATGGACAAAGGTATGTCACTTGGATCTGCTCTACAACCCACCAATAAATTATCTTAAAATTGAAATATAAAATCTGATGGCCACCAGGGATATGGTTTCCTTGAGTTACACCAACAGTGCTAACATAGATTAGTGTATAAAAATAGTACACAGATCATCATCATCTTCTTTTGGCTGTTCCCGTTAAGGGTCGCCACAGCGGATCATCTGTTTCCTTTTCTTCCTGTCCTCTGCATCTTGCTCTGTCATACCAACCACCTGTATGTCCTCTCTCACCACATCCATAAACCTTATCTTAGGCCTTCCTCTTTTCCTGTTACCTGGTATCCTTAGCATCTTTTTCCCAATATACTCAGCATCCCTCCTCAGCACATGTCCAAACCAACGTAATCTTGCCTCTCTGGCTTTGTCTCCAAACCTTCCAACCTGAGCTGACCCTCTAAGGACTAAGACAGAATATATGTGTGTGAATGAGAGGGAGGATAGAGGAATGGTGAGGATGCAAGGAGTAGAGGTGGCGAAGGTGGATAAGTTTAAATACTTGGGATCAATAGTTCAGAGTAATGGTGAGTGTGGAAGAGAGGTGAAGAAGAGAGTACAGGCAGGATGGATTAGGTGGAGAAGAGTGTCAGGAGTGATTTGTGACAGACGAGTACCAGTAAGAGTGAAAGGGAAGGTCTACAAGAGGGTAGTGAGACCAGCTATGTTATATGGGTTGGAGACAGTGGCACTGACAAAAAGGCAGGAGTTAGAGCTGGATGTGGCAGAGTTAAAGATGTTAAGATTTGCACTGGGTGTGACGAGGGTGGACAGGATTAGGAATAAGTATATTAGAGGGTCAGCCAAGGTTGGAAGGTTTGGAGACAAAGCCAGAGAGGCAAGATTACGTTGGTTTGGACATGTGCTGAGGAGGGATGCTGAGTACATTGGGAAAAAGATGCTAAGGATGAAGCTACCAGGTAACAAGAAAAGAGGAAGGCCTAAGATAAGGTTTATGGATGTGGTGAGAGAGGACATGCAGGTGGTTGGTGTGACAAAGCAAGATGCAGAGGACAAGAAGAAATGGAAACAGATGATCCACTATGGCAACCCCTAATGGGAACAGCCAGAAGAAGATGATGAAAAGGTCTGAACAGGATGATTTCTAAATGTCTGATAAACACAATAAATCTTATTCCATTGCCTAAAGCTTTTCATATTAGTGCTTTAAAGCCAAACAGCTGTTACAATAACATTACTGTTTCCTGGAAAATGGAATCTACCCACACAGTTGCCTTAAAAGACAGACCTAAACAAGTCAGCAGCCCAAATTAGACATATATATATATATATATATATATATTTTTTTTTAACATTTGTTTACCAGGAAAGTCTGACTGGGATGGAGTCCATTTTCAGCGGAGGCCCAGAGAGAAAAGCTCCAGACATGTGTTTGGAATATGCTAGCCTAAGCTTTTAATGTTAACCAAGGCTAGGCTGAACTACACAGTTCTTGCCCTGAACACAAACTGGCTTGGTCAGATTTCACATTTAATGGAAGAGATAAAAACAGTATAACAGACTCAACAGTTTAAGAAGTCATTTTATGATGATGAAGTGTTATGAATAAATGCATGGCGTCATGGTACACATGGATGAATCCCTGGCTCAGACACAGACAACCTGTGTTGATTAAAAGTCTAAGTGCTGGAGAAGTCAGTGATGATGGAAAGGAAAATGATTAGGAAATGTCTGCTTGCTGCTGTGAGGGTGGAGGGGGGGGGCAAGCTGGTGGCATGGCCAGCACACCAGCTCCAGTGGCGATAGCACATCCATCATGACAGACGGCTGCTGCTTGGTAATGTGGACATACAGATAAGGGTACATCACCACACAGGTGAAAGTGGCTCTGTCAGGAACCCATTACACGCTCACCTCATAACACAAGCACAGTACATTTTAGGCAAAGTATGGCCAATAGAAATTCTCAGCTGTCTGTAGTAAGACAGTCCCAAGATCTTCTCTCTGCTTACTTGTCATTGGGGATATCGAACCCTGAAAGGCCTAGAAGGTCTTCTTTTCTACAGAAACAACATCCACTTGGTAAATGGACGTGTCTGGAGTATGCCCCAATGATGCGGTGGCCTCAGGGAAAATGAAGCTATAACAGACGATGGGGATCTGAAGACAGAATAAATGCTAAATAAACACTGCATAACTACGCTGCAGTTTCAATGGATGCTTTCAGGTGTTACTTATAAACAAGGGTACACTTAACAGATTAATTGCACGTATACTACATATAAAAAACCTTTACTATGAATGATAATCCCTAGTTATCCATATATGCATATACTCAAACTTAAAGTCACATAACACTTCCATCCAGGAGTGCTACAAAATCCTGAAAGTTCACAGGATACCAACACTTACTATATTCCAGCACAAGTACATACAGAAACAAATAAAATAAACCATATTACTCTTCTCCAAGTATAAAGAAGATGGAAAGCCCCCCACCCCCAGTACTTAAATATAGCAACACCGAGATTGCACTTACAGGCGCAGGATGGCTTGCCACCCTGCTTATAGTTGAAGGGTAATATGTTTCTGTATGTACTTGTGCTGGAATATAGTAAGTGTTGGTATCCTATGTGTTTGTTTTCAGTATTATGAGATTCAGTATTTAGAGCTTTCAGTATTTTGAACTTTCAGGACTTCGTAGCAATCCCCCTTCCATCCACATACCTATTACGTAAAAAAATACATAGTCCAGCATTATTTTTTTTTCTTCTTTAAACAATACATAATTCTACGTGTTTTTAAAACTGTTAAAATGCTGCAAAGTGGAATGTGGTTTAGTAACATTTTCTCCCTCAGGGAGTTACATAAGACCAGGGGGAATATATAGCATATGTAAATGATAATTCACATATAAGAATGTTACAGCAGTAGACTGAGCTGGTTTTAATGTGCCTTTTCTGAAATATAAATCCTCTCTCTCCGGTTTGGTTTGATTACATTATATTGTATACTACACACATTGTCTTGTGTCAGGCAAAACACCTTCCACACAGGTACCATTTCTACTGTTTTCCTCTTGGGTCGTCAGTGTAAAAGATAATAATATGAGCCATGGGAGCTCGGGTATCAAAATCATTAAAATAATGTGGAAAAACATCTGACAAAACTGATAATTTAGAGAACCAGATTAATTAAGAGACAATCCTACTCTGGACTTAAAAGAGATACAACCATATAAGCAATAACTTAATATGAGCTACAAGATGCTATCCCCGGTGCCAAACTTTATACCAGTGGCAGATTTATAGGTACCTTGGAAGACAGAATCTGTTGCATGATGCTTTCTGAATAATCAGCACAGCTCACTCTGTGATCTGAGTGTGTCATCCTTCGGATAAGACGTGAAAACAAGGTTTCAACTGCTTGAGATGGTGGTCAGCACAGGTGGATGTAGATGATCCCACGGCACCTAAAGAGTAAGAGAAGCACCCCACCCATGCCTTCCGGGACAAATTTGCCCTAATAGTACAAATACCATTTCCACTCAAAAGATGCTACTAGCCTAGTGGGATTAACCTGATCAACAAAGAATAAATAACTAAAAACAAAATCAAACAAATAAATAAAAATGTTCCCAGCAGCCAAATCAAATAAGAAATAAAACAGAAAGTCCAGCAATCAGTTCAAGGCGGAAGGTGTGCGTGTGTGGAGGGGTGGCAGTAGTTGGACTTGTTTATTTTCCTCAGTACATAACAGTCAAAAGGCAACAGAAACGGGTGCTTACTTTTTACATATTCCTGTCATTTAAAACGGGGAACCGAAATTTCAGATTCACACAATCCAAAACAACAGTTCAGTAAACTGCACAAAAGTAGGAGACTAAAACATGTAAAATAAACGTGCAGTTACCTGCTATCTGAGAAACAAAAGCATCAGCAGCAAGCGACATAACTGCACTACAAAAAGTAAATTCAGTTTAGAAATAACTGATATTGTGTGGTAAGTTTACTGTAAAGGTGACAGTCTTCATAAAGCCCCAACCTCACGCACAAGGTTGTTGGGTATATGAGACCGGAAGCAAAACTTAATGATTGTCGGAGCATGCACTTAATGTTTTTCGGTCCTCCGGAAACCGGCCCGTACTAGCTAGTAGTCGTAGGAATGTAGTTGCGGAAAGGGGAATGGGAACTAAAGGAAGTATATATGATCGGTTATGTTATTAAATCTCAATTCCTTGATAGAACATTAGCATTTCTGTGGTTTTATCTTGTCTGCAGTCTGCGTTTATATAATGTTTGCTCATAAATTATGCACAGTATGTGGCAAAGTTGATTTGATAGCTTAAGCAACAGGGTATTTTCTACCCTGGATTGTATTGACACATAAGTAATTTCCTAAGTGGTAGGGTTGTAAGACAAAGTGAAAATGTATACTGAGGCAGGGGCACTTGGTTTAGCCGTAGCGGCGCCATTGATTAAAAGATGTAGACATAAAAGGCGCTATTAATGGTGTTATTTTTTATCTCAGTGTACGTCACTTGCCATCAAGTTGTGCACTGGCGTCTTTCGGCGAATTTATCGCTTTAATTTTTAATGTTTGGTAAATTAAAAGTCGCTGGGGCGTTTGTTTCCCATTGTGGTTCCTTAATGTATTTTACTAGTTTCAGCGAGTACTGATCTCTTAGAAAGAGTGGTCAGTCTCTGGTTTACTAGCTCCTGGAAAAGTAGAAGCGCAGGTGGACATAAAAGGTCTAGTTTGCCTCCTCTCGAAAGCAATTTACATCTTAAACTCAGTGCTTGAGTATTAGTTTACTGATAATTTATTTTATATCGTAGCATATAATTTCCGTATGGACTGGTTACCTTTTTTTGTCCAGTCTCTCTCTCCACTGAGGATAGTTGGCTCTCTTTCGAGTTTGCATATCTAGAGGTTGTAATATATAACGGTTGCATTGTAATTTATATTAATGTTAATGTGTTGCAGTGGATTGAATAACTTCCTTAAGGGTCATGCCATAAAATTCAAATGAGGTTGTAGTTGTACTGAAAATAAGTAATATTTTCGTTTCGAGAACCCCAGATTCTTGGGGACATCCCTGATTTTGTTCAGAAGCTCGGCTCTGTCTGTTGTACAAAAAAAAATCCTTTTTTTGTGATTGAAGAGGAGGGTTAGGCATTAACTAGCACCTGCCATTGAACTTACAAACTTCTTATTTTTCACAAAATGCATATTTATGGAAGTATTCTTATTCTCTTAATTTTCCAAGTGAATTTGTACAGTGTTTTAAAAGCAACCCTAATTTGGCTCTTTGTCCCCAGATGTAATGTCCGTTTAAAGCTATTGATCTCAAAGCCCATTGTCTATTTTTTTTCCGGCTAGCTTAGGAAAGAAACTGGTTTTAATAAGATGACAAGTTTTTTTTCTACAGTTTCTTGGATATATGATCTTGGTGAGGGTCAGATCTGTTTAATGTTGATGGGACTGGGGCCCCATACTCTCTGGATCTTGAAAGAGGTCCCCAAAACCCTGGAGTCAGCCCTGGTTTGTTTTGTTTTACTATTTGTGCACAGAATGCAAGTTAACTGGTGCAGTAAATTAGTTCCATATATGTTCTACCTTGAGTAGTGCACACAGGTCCCCTATGTAATCTCGAAATACTGAAATCCCGAATTTCAGTATTTTGAAGTTACATAGCCGAAAACCCAACTACAACACACAATTTTGAAACCCCATAACCGTGAAATTCGTCAAAAAAAATTATTTCAAAAGTCTGTGCCTGATAGCCATTTACATCCCACCCAGCAACAAGGTTTCTGTCTTAGAAAAAATACTAGCCTGGACCTTAAATAATATCCACAGTGAAACTATAATCCTAGGGGATGTCGATATAAATTGGCTAGACCATACAAATCCTTCTCCAAATGCTTCCATCAACCTCTATAACTTCACTCAGCTCATTACTACCATAACCAGGCCTGGCAATAACGTTTACAAAGGCACCTTACTTGACTGGGTCTTAGTGTCTGATCCCAACAAAATTACATCTGCAGGAACTCTATCCTGCAATATCAGTGACCATCTGCCCAACAAAATAACACGCGCCATCTCCTCAACCTTACATGAGCACGAGTACAGACTCTCTAGACGGCTAAATAACTTCAACCCCATAAGCTTCAATGAAACATTAAGCAAAATCAATTGGAGCATTCTAAAGTATTTGCCTCTAGATGAAGCAGTTGAATTTTTCAATTCAACTTTCCTCAGTATACTCAATACAATGGCCCCCTCCAGAATAAGAGAATCAAAGCAAATCACGCAATTTGGCTTTCTAGAGAAAAAAAAAAAACTTATGAATACCACAGACCGAGCATGGAAAAAAATGGCATAATAATAAAAACCCCATAGAGCTCCAGCTTTTCAAATGACTCTGCAGTCAAGTAAAGCATCTAGTTATTAATGATAAAAAAATTACTACTTCCATCTCCAAAACAAACACAGCTATAACCTAAAACAGTTCTGGAATTCAGTCCCCACTCTTTTAAACCCTGACACCAAAAGCAATCCTTGCCCAAACCCTGACAAAACCCCTGCTGAAGTAGCTACACTTTTCAACTCCTACTTCATAGACACTATATCCAAACTTGCTTCCACCTTTCCTACAACTACTCACAACAGCAACCCCACTTCTACAAACCATACCCCAGAAAAGCCTTCCCACCAGTCTTTCTCCTTCTCTCACGTTCCCACTTCCACTATTTCTAAACTGCTAAAACTCAAACCCGGTAGCACTGCCTCAGACAGTTTACCCCCAGAATACCTTCAAATGGCTGCCAAATCCATCAGCTACCCCATGAGCATGCTCATAAATAGATCTCTCCAAGAAGGCTATGTACCATCCATTTGGAAGAAAGCTTATATCATACCCTTACATGAAGGCGGTAATAATTCAGACATATCAAATTTCCACCCTATAGCCATTCTATCTCCTATTTCTAAAATAATGGAAAATGTATTCAAATTCAATAGATGGATTATCAAAAACAACGAAAAGGCACCAAGTAGCAAGCAGTAAGTAGCAAACAACGACCACAGTATCCAAAAAGTTCTTTAATAAAATCTCTGACGTCTCGGCCAAAGCCTTCAAGGAGAATAGATGGATTACCTGTCCCAAAACCAGCTACTTTCCACAACTCAGCATGGATTCCGCTTTGGCCGTAGTACTACAACTGCTCTCCTATCTTTCCTAGACACCGTTAACCACAGCCGCAATGATGGTAAAATTGTCTCCGCACTCTTTCTTGATCTCTCTAAAGCTTTCAACACCATCTCCCATCCTCTCCTCCTTTCTAAGCTCTCACAACTTGGCTTGTCCACACCTATCCTTAACTGGTTCACCAGTTACCTCACAAACAGACAACAATCCACCAAATGGTTGCACTCTTTCTCTCCTTTACTTCTACCGGAGTTCCCCAAGGATCCATCTTAGGCCCCCTCCCGTTCAGTATTTTTATTAATGACTTTCACTCCACTCTCACTCATGCATCTGTAGTTCAATATGAGGATGATTCTACTATTATCTGCTCTGGTACCTCTGAAACTGAACTTCTGACCATCACCCAGAATGCTTTCTCTATTACCGAAACCTGGATGACAAATAATCACCTCACCCTCAACTCAAATAAAACAAAACTCTTGCTCTTTGCACCCAAAAAAGTACCACCATTAATAAATCTGATTTCATCATTTTCTCCTCCAAGAAGACTGCCTTAAAGGTAGTTTCAGATACTAAGTTACTTGGCATAACCTTAGATGACAACTTAACTTTTGACCAACACATCCACAACACCATCAAAAAAACACACCAAAATCTTGGTACCCGCTACCGACATAAACACTTTTTAAACTACTCTACTAGAAAAACACTTGCCCAAACTTTTCTCCTACCTTCTCTCCTCTATGGTGCCCCCATTCTGACAAACATCCAGTCATCATTAAAAAATAAAATGAAGAGCTGCTATAACAAAATTGCTAAATTCGTTACTAGAGCAAAATATTCCTCCCACCACTGTCACTCATTACAATCCCTGAACTGGCTAGAACTCCCACAACACCTAACTTACATACAACTAACCACAGCACACAAATTCATCTATAATTCCTCCAAATGTCCAGCCCTGGCTTCACTTCTGACTCTCTATCAACCAAACCGTTCGCTAAGATCTGAAAATCAATCACTTATCCAAGTTAAGAGACCTAAACTCCCTGTAGGCCAATACCTTTACTCTTTCACTGTAGCTAAAGTCTGGAATGCCCTTCCACCTTCTCTACGGACTATAAATAATGCCCCGTCATTCAAAAAAATCACTCTACCAACATCTCTCCTCTCATTGGCTATGCCCTTGCACCATCCCCAATTCCTTAGTCACCTGATTACTATCCTGACTCCTCTCTCAGATACCCCCACTCTTCTTCACTCTCCATATTGTGCACTCACCCTTAATCACAGCACAGTGTGCCTCACCCTGCCTCACATGGTGCATAAAAATTGTGTAAGTGCAGATTATCATCATCTGTCTGATCTATTGAATACCTGCCAAGCACCCGAGTCTTCCACAAAATGTTGCTATACATTGCCTATGTTACTGTGTCATTTCTGACTCCTATATTATTTCTATTGTATATTGTTAAATGCTGTTATTACTCTTGTATGTTGTTAAATGCTGTTAGCTCTCTAAATAATCTCTTAATTATGTATATTTTTTTTTTTTTTTTGGAGCTTTTCTCCCCGGGCCTCCACTGAAAATGGGCTCATTTCAGCCCAGTGGACTTTCCTGGTTAACAAAAGCAAATAAATAAATGATTCTACACTACAGATAAGCAGGGGGGAAGCCCCCCACACCCCCCTACTTATATATTCTAACTCCGAAATTGCACAAACAGACACACAAACGAAACTCACACCCACACATTGCACAGTCCCTCACACACACACACACACACACACACACACATCACAGTCACAACACACTTACACACACTAAAGCCCCTAACCAACACACTTACACATACGTACTTACCTAAACTTCCACCCATCCATGCACACCGCACCGGTGGAAGTGGCAATTCAATATCTCCGTGCTTCAGGATTTTGAATTTCGCCCTTCTGCTGGTTTCGGAACTTTGAGTTTTCGGCTATGTAATTTTGAAATACTGAAATTCGGGATTTCAAGTATTTCAAGATTACATAGTGGACCAGGGAACACAATACTTTTAAAATGGTAGCATTATTTAAAAAATAGTATATCTGAAAAGTATCACTTGGAATTAAAATGAGTAAGCAGGAGGCAGTATGTAAAGAAATAAGATTGTCTTACCTAAAAAAGAAAAGTGGTTTCTAAAATTGTGTAGAGGCAGATTTAAGAAGAGAAGAAAAGATAGCTGATTGTGCTTCTTTCATTTTGAGGTAGTTTTGAAAAAAAAATGAATAAAATGAAACAGTTTAAACAAGTGCCAATGCTTTGAGTGGGCTATCTTCCTCTGTTACAGAGAGAAAATTTGATGCATCTGACATTTTTAGTAAAATGAATTTTTGGATGTACTGAATGATTTTGTTACTTTAAGTTAAGATCATTTTGGGAGGCAGGGTTATCTTAGTTAGAATAACTAAATTGTGTTTATTTGTTAATCAAGTAAACCCACTTGGCATGTTCCTCTATTCATTTTCCCAGTGTGGTATGATGAATTGCTCAGTCACTCACTAAACAATTAAAACAGAAGATACTAAGGACCAAACCCATCAGTTTGGGGAAAAAGCTGATTGTCTTAATCCTCTCCTGTAAATTGCTAATATAGAATGTTTTTGCTTCCTTAAATTGTGACGTGTTACGCTTATAAATTCAAGATTTCCTAGAATCCTTTTAATCGTACCAAAAAATCTTCTGTATTAGGCAGAGATCTGAATATCAATAACCAACCAAGGTGGATGTGCACTACTATTAAAACTAAGAACCAAAGGTCAGAACTGCACACGGTGGTATAGTCTCAAAAATAATTTTACAGAGACTGCCAAAATTTTAAAAGATGTGGAGTTTAATGAACATAATTCACAAGTTGAGCATGATTAAAAGGAAATTCACTGTTATTTAAAAATGCACTTTAATCCTCCAATTTCACAAAAGGGCTTCATCAGAACTAGTCAATCAAAATTACACTTTCAGTAAATATCCCCTTTCAGTTGCACTAATACGTCATGAAAAACATCACTAATTAACAATGCACTTTTGATTTTGGTTCTTTAGTCTGAATATCAGTACTGAACAACATCCAAAGGGAAAGGACCTAGTACTATACAATGATTGCAGTAAGCCAGTTCATTTGGGTATTTTCTAAATGGAAAAAAATGGGCTGAAACCTATTTCTGCACTAAGAATACCCAGTTCTAAAATTTCTTTTAAAAGAATTCTCCAGGTGACTGTTTTGTGGGAAATTTCTGGTTAATTATCTATGCATGTTTATCTTACACGGATTTAACTACAAACTGCATTTCACTTCTTGTAAGGCATCACCAGCGTCTAAGCCTTTAAATTAGTTTAATAGAGGAAGTGAGCTGGTCCTTTCAGCTATGACTTGCAGAAGTCCAAGACTGAATGCATATGGCAAGAGGGAGAGATAAAACATATGTGAGTGACAGGTTGTTTTGGGAAGGTGGGAAGAAGTTGGATTAAACCCTTAAATAGAGGGAAGGGGGGGGGTATTCAAACTACATATAGTACACAGAGATCAAGGCTAAACCCTGTAACCTGTAGGTGTACGAGTCAGAAACCTTAACTGATGAGTCACATTGCAGCTGTCTGTTACATTTTTGTCACCGAACACTGTACTTATAAACATTTGTAGTTGTAATTATTAATTTTCTCCTCCCCCCTCTGCCACACTGCCTTCTGATTATTAGCCCCCTTTCAGCAATTGGCTCCCCTTTAATTTGGAGCAAGGGTCTGCCAAGAGGAGTCATCATTTAAGTAGCCATCAAATGTGGATGTGGAGTTTTTGTAGTTTTACTTCCTTGTGTCTCCTGAGTGACCACCCATGGGTGGAATGTGCAGTCGGGATCAGTGCTGCACTGCCTGTCACTCCTCGAAGAAGTTGAATCCTGCAGTATGACCTGCTTCCCAACAAGAAGCAGCACTTATTTTTTTCATTGGTCTCCCAGCAATGAAATCAATCCATGTGCATGTGTGCTGAGCAAGCATCCCCACCCTGTGATGGGCACAATAATCCTTCCTGCCTATGTAATCAAGAATCTCATCTTTATCGATCTAAACCTCTTTATCGATCTAACCCACTGGCACAGGGTCTATTTCTTCATTTTTTTTCTTTCTCTCTTCCCACCCTTTTGCCCCTGCCATAAAACCAGTGTAATAAAACAGGTCTAAGCATTCCCACTACCTGGTTACTAAATGGCTTACCAGGCAGCATGCTTGCATTTGATACTGCAGATGCAGAAAGATTGAGGGTGGTGGTGAACACTTAGTCTCTGCCCTTACACGAGTTTTCTCAGCTGGGACAATAAAGGCAGAGTAAAGATCCTTTTGCAGTTATCGGGGAATTAGAGGTGTTTTGTTTTTATTAAAAATTTAATTAATTTGTCGTGCGGTAATAATGACTACACTATAAAAAAAGTCAATGAGTATTAACTGTGGTTACAAGTCATTTAAACTTACAGTTTATAAAGATACATCAGTAATATGCCTGAGCAGTAATGTATCTAGTAGAAATAATACGTGTTACACTGTAGTTTGAGATTGTTACTAATGCTGGATGCGCACATTGTTTTTACAGCAGATGCATACTTGTATGTCATTGCCTTTGAACAACAAATATTGAAAAGTGAAGTGCACTTTGTACCACAAGGAAAGTGAAACATTGCCATAGTATATTGTTTCTAGCCCTAATAACAGCTTTAGGTTCCTTACTGATATTCTTGATGTAGTCTTTAATGTGAGGAATTTTAGATCTGCTGTATAATTTTTATTTAAGCTGGTAGGCCATCAGGATGGTTTGTTCATAAACTTCTCATTATATTTGTCTCTGTTAGGGATGGCCAGTTCTAGGTTCTTATCTATTGGGAGTGTATCTCCTTTGTATAAATAGCATCTGTGTCAGTGTTGGGTGTGGAGGATGTTGTGAGTGAATTTTGTTTGCTCATCATACAAATTGAGGAGGTTCGTCCATCTGAAATAATTTGGTTTTAGAAATTTTGAAAGGGATGGTTACAACGTTATGGTCAGATTTAAACAGGAAAGGGGAAACTGCAGGGTTGGTACATGTAGTTGCTGTATTAGTTATGCTAAGAATACCATGTCCTCTAATTAACTTGTTAAATATCTGTTCCAGGGAATTTGTTTTAATTAAGGCTAATAATTTCTGAGCATGCCTGACTTCAGAGGTGGAGGTTCTACATTTTATTGAGAGGTAATGGAAATCTTCAGTTATAGAGGAGTGTTTGGCAAATTGGTAGTTCCTCAAGTAAATTTAGAGCTTTTACTTGGTCATCAGAGGACAGAGACTTGTTCGGGGTAAGTTGAAGTTTACTAGTAATAGGTCTCTGGGAAATCTGTCCATAGGTTACTTCACAGAAAATAAGATGCAAAATAAAGAAACCCGAATTAAGGAAAAGAAAAATGAGGGTGTGGTATGGAGGAAAAGAGCTGAATTAACTTTGGGAAATGTTGAGGCTTTACTCATGGAACATTATTCCAGTAAAAAAGGAAAGCAGGTGACCAGTGATAAAGAAATATTATCTGTCTGATGGCTCCACAAAAGACTAATTTTTGCAGGATACATATGCAAGGTTGTATAAGGTGAGAAGGAGATTAATGTTAGGAAATTATCTAGATCAAATACATGATAGACTGACAAGGAAAGCAGGTATTTCTTAATAAAAGGGTTACTGTTTGGACCAGGTATTTACGTTGGACTTTCTATATGATTCCACTCTAATCTGCTCCGCCCCATCACTCCCTCAACTCCAGGAATTGACAGAAAAGTCCTTTACCATTGTTGAAACCTGGTTAGCCAACTCTCAACTAATACTTCAGCCAATAAAATACAGCTAATGATATTCAGTCCCACTAGAGCCTTAGACACCATACCACCATTCACAATGTTCTTGGCTAATAACACTCCTATCACACCTGTCCAACACACCAAACTTGTAGGGGTTATCATAGATCACAACATGGAATTCGATATGCTCATTGCACAGACAAAGTCCATAAAAACTCGGAACCCTATATAGATGCAAAATGTACCTCACCAATGACATTAAAGCTACTATTGCAGGAACCCACCTATCCACACTCCTCTATGCCTCCCCCATACTCATCAACCTAAACAAAGCAGACTTTAAGAAACTAAACACGTAATACAATAAAACAGCTAGGTTTGCTACTGACTCACCCTTCAGGACACACCACTGCATAGCAATCCAGCAACTGTCCTGGCTAGAATTACCAATCTGCTCACATATAGTCAGCTTACAATAGCCCGCCAAATTCTATATTATCCTGATAGAGTTCCTGCTCTTCAAGGCCTATTTAATATCTACTCTAACAAACAGCTATTAAAGATCCATCAATAAAGCACTGGCTGACATAGACAAAAGCAACAATATCTCTGGTGCCTCCTTGTTTTCCATTTCTGCTGCAAAAGCATGGAATACCATCCCTGTAGATATTAGGGCCACTGAAAACAATAATTTCAAAAAAACTTCGGTCCAATTTACATAGTTCTTGGTTATGTAATTGTTCTGACCCTGAGTAGCTTCACTTAATTAGATTATATCATACTTTAACTTTCTATGAAAGCTTGTAACAACTCCTTTCTACGCTCGTACTCAATCAGTGTGTATTTACTGTACTAGCCACTGATGAATGTAACCAAATGACTGAACAAAATGTCTTTTCAACTGTATTGTTTATAGTAACACACTGTGCTTCTTATAATATATTTACTTTTTGCTCCTTTCTTAGCCTTGAAACAGTACCTTATTAACTTTTGACTCTGTTCTGTACTTTATTAATATGTGTATTGTATTTAGTGTACTAATCTTTGTGGAGCTTTTCTCTCTGGACCTCTGCTGAAAATGGGATCCATGCTCAGTTGGATCCTGCTAAACAAATATAAAATAAAAACCAACAAAAACGGTCCAGGCAGCAACAGGAAAATGGTTGTAAAACAGTCCTTTTAATCCAAATTCACCACCTCGCTGCTCTAATCATCTGACCCTTCACAATGCTTTTTTTCTGCTTCCAGGGATGATCACTGTTATAGGGCAAATAGGAATTGCTGAAAGTGTTCTTCCTATGAATCCTGGATCTTAAACCTCCATCAGTTTTATCCAACCTTACATCTAAATAATCAATTCCTAGCTGGTCAAAATTGAATGTAAATTTTAAAAAGTTAGTAGTTGAATTAAGAAACTCAAGAAAATTAGTAATGGTACTCACTGGACCTTCCCAAATGATACATATATCGTCCAAAAAGCGGCGATATAACCTAATGTTCTCCCAGTAAACCAAATTAAACGGGTACTGAAGTTCCCATTTGAGGAGGACCAGGTTAGCATAAATGGGGGTGCAAGCTGCCCCCATAGCTACCCCTCTAATCTGTTTGAATGTCTCCCCTTCAAAAAACACAAAATTGTTTTCCAATACAATCCTCATAAGCTCCACCAGTAAATCTACTTCAAAACTCCATGAAGACTTTTTTTCATTCAATATTGACCAAAATAAATCCAAACCCTCCTCTGTTGGAATACACGAAAATAAATCAACCACATCAATGGTCAAAAAATACACTTCCCCTTCATAGGGTTGTAAGGTTAGACCCGATAAGAAATCCCATGAGTCCTTCAATAAATGTACAAAATCATCAGTAACATGTTTCAGGGAGTAGTCCAGAAATGTGGCTATAGGGTAGATTTTTGATCCCTTACTTGAAACAACAGGTCTATATGGCAGGTCTGTAGTACTCTTGTGTATTTTAGGGATACCAAAAAAGGAAGCTATTCTAGGCTTCCTATTAGTGGAAATGGTCCCCAATTTACCATCTATTCTATTTTCTAACACTAATTCTTCAATGGCTAAATCAATTTTGCTATGAGCAATATTGATTTCATTAATCGATACCGGTACATACACACTAATATCATTCAATATTTCAAGAATTTTACTAGAATATGAATGGTTTTACAACCATTTTCCTGTTGCTGCCTGGACCGTTTTCATAGGTTCATAGATAGGTACTAGGCTATTGGCCCTAGGGCCCATACAAGCCTAGCCAAAAAATGTACCCTGGCTTTCGCCACCCAAGAAATTTATTTTCCTGTGCCCCTGTCGAGCAGAGCCACAGAAGTGATCCCCGGGGTGAATTTCCCATTTCCCATCCAATCATCAAGATTTTTCTTGAAGAGTGCTAATGAGGAGCTCTGTTTGACATAGATAGGTAGTCTGTTCCAGAGTATGGGAAGTCTCTGGGACAGGAATCTATCCCTCCAGCATGTTCTGTTTATTGTGGTGACAAGGTTTAGGTCCCTAGAGCGTGTAGCTCAGAGGGATTGGGGTTTCTTCAAGTGGAGCATGTCCAACAGCTCTGGGTTTGACATAGCTTTGTATGTTAGGCAGAGATCGCCCCTGAGTAGGCGATATGCGATGGAGTAAAGCTGTAGTTTTTTGAGACGGTGTGCATAGGGCATCTGTTTGAGGCCAGTAATCCTCTTTGTGAGGTATTTCTGTGGTCTTTCCAGTCGTAGATGTCTTGTGAGGTACATTCCAAAAGGGGTGTTGTACTCTATAATGGGTCTAATGAGTGATGAGTAGAGGGGAACAATGACCTCTTTTTTTCTGGATGAGAATCCTTTTGTGATGAGATGAGCCACGTAGAAGGATTTCCTGACCACTGTGGCGATGTGATTATCAAAGGAGAGACTACTGTCCACTTGTGTCTCAAGGTCTCATCACATTTTCGGCATTAAGTAGACTAGCAGCTATGTGGTAGTTCATGGGTACAGAGTTTTTACCAAAGGGGATGACAATACACTTTTTGGCATTGAGCTTCAGGCCATGGCTTTGACACCAGGTATCTGTCTCAGTGAGGCCCTTTTGTAGTTTGTCCACATCGTTAGGAGTTTCGATTATGGCTCCTAGTTTGCAGTCATCTGCAAACTTTGTTAGCCAAAGACCTTCTGTGTTGGCCTGCACTTCAGAGAAGTAGATACCAAACAGGAGAGGACCCAGGACTGAATCCTGTGGTACTCCACTTGTCACTGGTCTGATGTCGGATTTGGAATCCGCTACTTTCACAGTGTGGGTTCTGTCCGTGAGCCAGTTGGCAACCCATCTTGTGACATAGGGATTTATACCTAGTTTAGTGAGCTTATCTATAATTCCAGAGTGGGGGATGGTGTCGAAAGCCTTGGCGAGATCTAGGTAAGCTGTGTGAACCATTTTACACTCATCTATGGCTTTGGTGACTGCTTCAAAGAAGTCAATCAGGTTTTTGAGACATGATCTGCCTTTTACAAATCCAAACTGGGTAGGGTCCAGAGTTTGGAGTTTACCAATGTCTTTGTTTATGAGTTCCACGATGATATGTTCCATGGCATTGCAGACCAGGCTCGTCCGGCTAATGGGGCGGTAGTTCCCGGGGTCCATCATGGCTCCCCCTTTGTGGAGTGGGATAACCATCGCGGTGCGCCATTCAGTGGGTACAAAGCCTGAGGTGAGGCAATGATTGAACATGGTACTTAGGTAGGGTGCCAGTTCATTCTGTAGTTTGTGTAGAATGCAGCCTGGGATATTGTCAGGTCCCATGGATGCTGTGTTCTTGGCTTTGGAGAGTGTGTTTTTTACCTGTGCAGCCGTGATTATAGGAACTTTGCATTCTTCCGGTATAGAGATGGGCCCTCTAGGGGGTGAGAGGGGGGTAAAGTTAGCACTGAACCTATCTGCTAGGATGTTGGCAATATCAGTTGGTTCTGTATATTTAGTGCTATTGTGCAGTAACTCAGAGCAGATCTGAGTGTTCCTATTTAGATTCTTGACATAGCTATAGAATGCTTTGTGGTTGTCTTTACAGTCAGTGGCAATTTTGTTTTTGTAACTAGCTTTGGGGGATTTTATGAGGGATCTCAGCTTCTTACTGAGGTTGACCAGGGAGTTCCTCCAGTCATGGGATTTTACTCTTTTTTGCAACAGTTTCCTTCTTCTGTTGTAGGGTTTGTTTATGGCAGAGGACCACCAGATTGGCTTCCTTTTTTTGGAAGATAACATCTTGGTTCTATTAGGGATAGCATGATCCATGCATTCGTGTAAGTCCTTATAAAGTGCGTTTGTGTAGGATTCGGCAGTCATACCTCTATTGTCCATCTGCATGGGTGTCATGAAGTTTACCACTTCTGTCTTAAGAAGTGTGAAGTTGGCTTTGGAGAAGTTTTTTACGATGGTTTCCCTAATTGGGGCTGGGGGTGGGATGTGGATGTCTAGGCTGATTAGCTTGTGGTCGGATCTGACCAGCGAGGAATTGACCTCTGTTGTGGAACACCGGTTTCCCATGTTGGTAATGACCAGGTCTAGGATATTGCTGCCCCTGATGGGGGTGTGAATAAGTTGATCCAAGGCGTTGGAATTTATGAATTCTAGAAAACGTTGAGCAAAAGAGTTGGTACATGAGTAGTTTTCCCAGTTAATGGTGGGGTAGTTGAAATCGCCCATTATTAGGGTGTTGGGTTGTACCCTAATACTTTCCAGTGTATCAAAAAATGAGGAGTGTTTTTGTTGGTTTTTATTAGTATTTTATATATGGTTCATTCCACTTGTTTTATTTCTTTAAATATAAAATAAATATATATGCTACTTAGGACTGATATTAGGATGATTACACAAGTGTTGACCCAATCTGAAACATTCCTAAAAGAGTTGACTGTATCGAAGGAAGATTAGAATGTGCTGTTGAGTCATGACAAATAGGGGTCGGTTAAAAGGAGAGAATTAAAAGGCCCTGAGAGATTCTTTAAGCAGTATTGTAGAAGAGTTAGCTGTAAGTGAATGGTGGTGTGGGAGGAAAATTAAATGGAGGATTTCATCATTTTTCTTCTCCCACATATAAAAGTTGGATGTAGATAGAAAAAAGTGATAATTATTGATAAAGCACTAATATATCATAAAAGTGAAATGTGTTCCAATGCTAAGTTTAGATTATGCAGCATTTTTATTATGTTTTCTCACATACTACAATCTGATCTGTCATCTCTTCCTCTATAATACCTCTCAGCTTTCTCCTCATCTCTTTTTACTGTATATACACCCTGCCCCCATTCTCTTTACATCCATATACAATTAAGTCAGTATTTTGGCTTTTCTACCCTTCCTTACCCATACCTATTCTACACTATTATCAGCCCCCACTACATAAATTCATAGTCATTCATATCACTGTTCCCCACACCTTTAATCTTAAACGTCTACACATTTCAAAATCATGTATAAGCCTGCAGACAACATGCAATTTCTTATTCTACATTTCAGCTTCTACTTTTCCCAAATAAACCCTCCCTCCTTCCTGTCTTGACTACTTTATCATCCTCTGTCCTTTCAAACCTCACTATTTCTTACATTTTAGAAACATATCTGGCCTGCAATTCCTCATACTAGTACCGCTTCTCCTGTTTGCACATTTAACATCCTGCCAACATCCATTACCCTCACAGTTCCAACAAAACTCATATTATTTTATTTATTTATTTATTTGCAGTTGGTTTACCAGGATAGTCCATTGGGCCAAAATGAACCCGTTTTCAATGGAGTCCTGGGGAGAAAAGCTCCATAACAATCTCAATACAGTAGGTTATTAATGATAGTTATACAATGCAAAAAGTTCAAGCAAATAATTACACAATAGTTCAGCATACATTAGAAATTCTGTATACTTATGATGGATCATATAGATGATACAGACTAACAAAGTAATATTACAAAGTAAATTCATATTACGATGCATAAACTTAAGAAGTGCAGTCTAGAACATTATATCAGACTAGTACATTTTTGCAAATTCCATAGGAAACAGAGTGTGAGTGTTAGGGAAAAAAGGAAGAATTACTGGAGAAGCAGAGGAAGGATGGAAGATGAGGTAGCCAGAGTTAATTGTGTGGGGTGGGAGCAAGAGCATTCCCACTGGGATGCTAGGTGCGAATGAAGAGATCTTTTGAAAATCAAATGGTTAGGGATTGTACGAATGGAAGGTGGAAGGGAGTTCCAGAGGCGTGCTGGGCCGTAGGATAGTAGGTTTTTTCCAGGGGGATGAATTGGTTTATGCACTTCTAATAGATTTTGATTATGAGACCTTAATACTCTATTTGGCAGATGCATTTTAAAGGCAGAAGAAAGTGAAGGACAAAGGGAGGGGTTGAGAATGAGTTTGTGGGCGAGAGTTAATTGTGTGTAGGTTAGATGATTAGGTAGCTGTAGCCATTTTAGTTTTTGGAGAGAGAGACAGTGGTGGGTTGATGACTTATGGCTAGTAGCGAACTTGGCAATTTTGTTGTAGCAGGAGGAGAGTTGTTTTTTTTTTTACAGAGGACTGTAGATTAGTTAAGAGTGGAGCTCCATAGAGAAGGGAGGGGATGAGAAAGGAAGTAGAGAGAGTGATTTTAGTTGCAGGTGTAAGGTAATGATTTTGTTGGTAGAGCATACCTAGTTTTTGGTGTTTTTTTTTGATATTTAGTTGTATGTGGGAGTTGAATTTTAGTTGGTTATCAATTTGGACCCCAAGTAACTTGGTATCTGTCACCAGTTCTAGATGTGTGTTATTTTGACTCATAATTGAGAATATATTCATATTGAAAGGAGTGGCTTTAGTGGGGTAAATACCATTAATTTGGTTTTAGAAGCATTGAGAGCTAAGTGATTATCTTTCATCCATTGCTCAGTGGTTGAAAAGGCATCTTGTGTAAGTTTTAGAAGTGTGGGAATGGATGAGGTAGAGCAGATAATAGTTGAATCATCTGCATACTGGATGATATTTGAGAATGGGATAGATTTGTGGAAATCATTTATAAATATATTGAAGAGAAGGGGACCCAGTATGGAGCCTTGTGGAACTCCGGTAGGGGTATTAAGAAATGAGGATGTGGCTTTCTCCAATTTTACTGCTTGATATTTATTGGATAAGTAGCTGGAGAACCAAGTCAAAGAGGAAGGACCTAGGTTAAGTTCAGAAAGTTTAGTTAAAAGCAGGCTATGTGAGATGGTGTCAAATGCTTTGGAGAGGTCAAGAAGTAGGGTAGATACAATTTGGCCAGAGTCACGGGCTTTGTTTACAGTTTCAAGGAAGGAGAGGAGGGCTGTCATGGTGCTATGATGTGGTCTGAATCCATGTTGTGAGTGAGTTAGGAGGTTATTATCTAAGAGATGTGGTAGGAGTTGAAGTTGGACACACTTTTCTAAGAGTTTAGAAATGGGAGACAGGATAGCGATTGGGCGGAAATTGGTTACATTGTTATTGTTGCCACCTTTATGTAAGGGTATGATAAAGGCCTGTTTCCAGATTTGAGGTACTATTTATTCTTGTATAGAGCGATTAATTAAAATGCTAGTGGGGTAGGCAATTGCATCAGCAGCTATACTGAGAAAGTAAGAAGGGATGTTATCAGGAGCGTTTGTACATGGCTTTAGTTCCCTAAGGAGTTTCTTTATAGTAGAAGTGGGAATTGGTTTTAGTGAGAATAGAGGAGAGTGGGAAAAGTGGGTGTTAGTGGGTAGTGAAGATGATGAGAAAGTTTGAGATGGAGAAGAGGTAGATAGTATAGAGTTAGTTGATGGGAATGAGGGACATGTAGTAGTGCAGGGTAGAGTGTTGCTAGTGGAGAGTGGGGGTATGTTGGAGAATGTGGTGGTGGTAGAGAATGAAGAGGTTAATTTAGAAATAGATTCAGTGAAAAAAAGAGTTAAATTGGGTTGCTAAATCTGAATCTGGAATATTTGGGTCTGGGGAAGGGGTATCTGATTTGCTGGGGTTAAGAAGGGTAGAAATACCTTTCCAGAATTTCTGAGGATTTGTTTTATTATTGTTTTGGAGTGTCGAAAAGTAGTTTTGATGATCAGAGATGATGAGTTTTTTAACTTTATTTCGAAGTGTTTTATATTCGTTATGAAGTAATGGGGTTCTGTTTTTCTGGTAGTGTGCCCAGACTTTATCTCTGTGCCGCATGGATGCTAGTGTGTTTTTGGTCAGCCATGGCGCGGAATTAATCTTTATTCGCTTTGTCCTTAAGGTAGCATGGGAGTCAAGTATTTTTAAGAATGTTGAGTTGAAGTGGTGAACTGCGTTATCTAGAGATGATGTTTTTAGACAATTCCAGTTTATTGATTTAAGGGAGTTTGAAAAGGTTGTTGGGTTTTGGTTACGGGGTAGTAATGTAATTATGGGTGCAATGTAGGTTTGAGGGGAGACGGTGAGTAAAGATGGGTAAGTGGTCACTGAGGGAATCTGGAAGAGTGCCACTATCAGAGAAAAAGTGGAGATGGGAGACTAGAATCCAATCTAGAATACTACCAGTGGAAAGATTTTTTGAGGGTCGTGTTATGGAGTTTATTAGTTGAGAAAAATTGTAGAGGTTGATGTTGAGAGAGTTTGTTGGAGACTGAATGGTGGCCCAGTTAATATTCATGTCTCCTAAGGTAATAGTTTCGTTGCTAATGTTGTTGGAGAGCCAGGAGAGGATGTCTTCAAGTGTAGAAATATTGTCTCCTGGGGGGATGTAGAGGGAAGCTAGACAAATGCGTTTGTGTTTGTTAACTTGAAGTAAAGTTAGGAGAAGTTCAGCATTATTAAAGTGCGGAATAGGTTTGGTGTAGGGAGTGACTTAACAGGGAGGATGAGTAAATGAGAGCTACTCCTCCACCTTTTTTATGGGCTCTGTCTTTTCTGATAATAGAATAGTTAGGTGGAGTTATTTCAGAGTCTTTTATATGAGGTTTTAACCATGTTTCAGAAACGGATAGGATGTCAGGTTTGTTATGTATGAGCCAGGCGTGGAGGTTTGGGACTTTGTTAACTATACTTTGGGAGTTTAATGAAGTAAGGAATATGGACTTGTTTATGGTAGTTGGGGTGGGGGGACCTGGGTTGGGATGAATATCACCTGATAATATACTGATGGTCAGATGAAAGATTGGGTCAGAGAGGTAGTTGAACAGCTTACTGAAAGGATTGGGATCTATTATGATTCTGAGACATTTTAGTTGTTGTGGGGATGGAGTGTTTTTGAGATGTGAATAGTTTGTATGGGAAAACTAGAAGGTTATTGATAGGATAAAGATAGGGAGAGATATGCGAGTGTGAGTGTGGGTGAGGGGAGTTAAGATGGTTGGTTACATGGAAGGATTGTGAGTGGTAGGAAGTAGTGAGTTGTGTGAGGTAATGAAGATAGGTTAGATGAAGAAGTAGTAGAAGTGAAAAGGAGATGAGTGAGGGTTTTGGGAGCATGTTGAGATAGGGTATTAAGAGGTGTAATATTGTTGAGAGTTATATATGTAAATAAGAGAAGATTATATATAGAGAAGCTGATAAATACCTAGATTGATATTAAGTTCTAAAAGCAAAATACTTCAGAACCTCACCTTCCAATCACACCCCATGTATATCAGCACTCTTATTTCCTACCATTCAATTACAGTTATCCAAAGCAACAGTCATTTACTCACAAATTGAGTTTTAAATATAAAATCAAGTGCATGCATGGATAACACTACACACTCCAGTCATCTTAGATGACACACAAACCTGATTCCACCAGAAAAAAAAAGAAGAAATTGCCCCATCAGGCTATAACATTATCAGATTAGACAGCTAACAAAAAAGCTGGTTGTGTCACTATTTTCTACAAAAACACACTAGAAATCTCCCTACCTCCCACTCCATGTCAACTTTCTCTAACTCGGAAATTGAGGTAACTATGCTAAAACTAAACACATTAAAGGTAGTTGCAACCACGGTTATATACATACTTGGGTAACAGTGCTAAAACACTGAGATATTATTTGCTGGACCTCCTCAAAAATCCCTCATGAGACCATAATGTCAGTTGATGTTAATATTGACTGGCAAACCATACAGTCCGATAATCCAACCAATAATATACATTTCTACAGGTTCAACTTATATCCACACCAAATAGATATAACAAAGACACAGCCAGACAGTCAACCCTCGAATAGATCTTAACATCCTTTCCAAATAAAATATCCCATGGAACTCTGGCAGATATCCTAAGTGATCACTTGCCAATCTACACCATAAGGTATCATAACAACAGCCGTAAAACACATCATTACAGCCTGGTAAAAGAACTTACAACTTTTCTTGAAGACACTTTTATTAAATTCTCATTATACCTGTTATTCCAAAAAATAGGTTAAGCTGCTGAAATAATGATATATGCATATCAACAAAGTATACATATTTGATAGTAGAACTTTATCAAAACCAAATAATTATCTTTGATCTTATCTAGGGTGTCATTTGTAAGCTCTTGTGCTATTTAGGTGAGAACATTATTAGAGGTTCCCATTATATTATTGAAAAGTTGAGAGTTTTGCAAAATGCAGCAAGGCGCTTATAATGAAGACAGTAGCTAAATTAAGCAGAGAGGGTCAATCCCCACTGAGGATTGGGAATAGATAAAATTGGACGTTGGAAATGAAGTTAAAAAATGTGTGGCAACTTTTTAGAGCAGGTTTAGGCAAACCTTGAGAGTGGAAAGAGAAAGGTTGTGGGTTCTTGAGGTTTAGCTTATGTAAGGTGATCTAAAAGTGGTTCCTTTCAAGTCATTTTTTTTCAGTGACCGTTCCTCAGGTAACACCACGTTGTATCTCTGTCGGTCAGGTTTCCATCCCACTGGATGTAAAGGACCTTAGGGTTATATTAGCTATGCAGTCCTGCTCCCAGGAGAGAACCGAAGGAGTTGGGATAATCATATGATGGTCCAGCTGGCTTTTATTTTATCCTGTCTCCTCTCCTGACATAGTGGTGTCAACATCAGCCTGGGCAGGCCGTGAGGAGAGACTGTCTACGGCGTAGATTCTGAAGTCCTATAGAGTGGGCATGCTTCCTCTGTTCACCCACCCCAGTCCTGTGTCATCTCTCTGAGCTCTGTCCTCCACTAGAGCTCCCATAGATTGTTGCAGGTGTGCCCCTCCTCTGTAAGGTAGGCATGGCCATGCTTCCTGCCAGCACCCTTTGTCACCAGAGCTGCCACTTGAACTGAGGTCATCTGAGTCATAGGGCTTTATCCATCAGTGCCACAAGGCTGGCTTACATATGTTACAAGTTAAAGCCTCTCATTTCTATTAGTTTATATACCAGTGTTGTTTGACCATTGCCACTGATGGAAGCATGTTCATTCTGAAATTTCTTCTAAGATATGGCTGAAATCATGGTTTTGATATTGATTGTATGTAAGATGTAATTATGGTATATCTGTTCTTATTTTATTTCTATTCTGTTAGATGGTGTTAAAGTTATAAATTAAGTAAGTCTGGACTGCATGGTGTATCTGATCTTTTCTTGATCAGAAAACTAGTTCTGTCTTGTACCTACTTATCTAAACTTTTTCTGTTTATTACTATTAGAATCTTTTGAATAAAGAAAGCAACAGCCTTGTTTAGAGACATTATGTAGTCTGAACTTGTGACAGGTAATTATTTTAACAGAGAAAAGATGATTGGTAGGTGAGTTGTCTTGCATTTGAATTGTAATATAAACTGAAGGAACTGTAAAACAGTTCATGGATTCAGTTAATGGAATTAAAAGCCTCTTCAGAATCCCAGCAAACTGCTAACATTGGGATATTAAAAAGTACAGTTTTGTACCTACCATAAATGTAGATGTTCGAGGATTCCATTGCTGCAGTCCTGACTATTGGGTATAGTCCGCGTCCAGTCGGCCCGAATACCAGAGTATAAGGCTGACGCCGGTCATGGCGCCTTAGACTGACGTCAGTACGTCAGGGTACTAATGCGCATGACCGACGTCATATCCTCAGTCTTTTCTTGCCCCAGATGTCAGAAGACCCTAAAAAGACAAGTCCCAGAAAACCTGCACCAAAAACATGTACAATATATACAACAAGATATATATACAAAAACATAAGCATGTAAACTCACCTACACAACCACCCCTAAATACAGAGGGGAAGGAGGGAGGGTAAATTGGACTGCAGCAATGGAATCCTCGAACATCTACATTTATGGTAGGTACAAAACTGTACTATGTTCTTCGTCTTCCATTGCTGCAGTCCTGACTATTGGGTAGAATCCCAAAGCAGAGGTAAGGGAGGCTGGCAATTTATAAAGAAGTAGGAGCTGACAACATGCCTTGCAAAACAGCTGTGGCAAAACCAGCCCTAGACTTAGAGTAGATAGGAAGGTGATAATGCTTAGAGAAAGTATGTACTGAACTCCAAGTAGCTGCTTCCAAAATATCCTTAGTTGCCACCCCCCTGAGAAATGCTGTTGAAGTGGCAGTAGCCCTAGTGGAATGAGGCCTAATCCCAGCTGGAATCTCCTTGCCATGATGGGAATAACAAAATGCAATGCAAAAGCCAATCCACCTGGAAATAGTTTGCTTTGACACAGGCTTGCCCTGTGAACTCAAAGCAAAAGAAACAAACAACTGCTGAGACTGCCTAAAATCCTTAGTCCTGCTTAAATAATATCGCAATTGCCTGTGTACATCTAAAGTGTGCAAAATCTTTTCCCCTTTATTTTGGGGGTCTGCATAAAAAGTAGGCAAATGAATAGTTTGGTTTAAAGCCACAGTAGAAACCACCTTAGGCATAAAGGAAGGATTAGTACGTAATGATACCCTATCCTTATGGAAAATCAAAAAGGGCTCTACTGCCATAAGGGCCTGCAACTCAGACACCCTTCTTGCAGAAGTAATAGCCAACAGAAAAGCAGTCTTCCATGACAAGTATTTCAATTCAGCAGTAGCCGCAGGCTCAAAAGGTTGTAGAGTAAGTTTTTCCAACACAAAATTGAGATCCCAAGCAGGAGTAGGAGCTCTACGTGGGGGTCTTAAATTCTTTGCCCCTCTAAGAAACTGCTTGAACAAAGGATGCGAAAACAAAGGTGGGTCACAATCATAGTAAGCTGAAATTGCTGCAGCATGAATCTTAATGGAAGAGAAGGACAAACCTTTGTCCAATAACTCAGTAAGATATTGAAGAGCCACACTCAAATTAGGCTCAGAAATCTCCAAATTCTTTGCTGTACTCCAAAATAAAAATCTCTTCCATTTTTCTGCGTACACCTTCCTTGTACTAGGTCTTCTAGCTTCCATAATCACATTTAAAACTTGTTGAGGAAGTTGAGACCTGCTGTGTTTCAACAGAGAATATGCCAGGCTGTTAGATGAAGAGAGTGAAGCTTGACATTGAGCAGATGACCGTCCTTCTGAGATAACAGATGAGGAATCAGAGGTAAAGGCCATGGAGGCTTCTTTACCAGACTCCGTAGTAGTGGATACCAGTGTTGCCGAGGCCAATCTGGAGCTATCAAAATCATCCTTGGCCTGTCTTGTCTGACCTTTAATAGTACCTTTGGAAGAAGAGGCAGAGGTGGAAAGGCATAGACATGAAGGTTTTTCCAACTGAAAGACAGAGCATCCACTTTCCAAGCTGTGTGATGAAACCCCTTTGTGCAATACTTTGGCAGCTGGTGGTTTAGTGGAGAAGCGAACAGATCTATGTCTGGAGTTCCCCATGACACTGTCAATTTCTGAAATACATGAAGATCCAGTTTCCACTCGTGGGGATCCATGATTTGTCTGCTTAACACATCTGCTAAGGAGTTCTGTGCTCCTGGCAGAAACCTTGCCTGAAGAGTTAGTTGCAGGCTTAACGCAGTCTCCCATAAAATCATTGCCTGCCTGCATAGAGGATAAGAATGTGTTCCCCCTTGCTTGTTGATGTACCACATGACAGTTGTGTTGTCTGTTAGAATCAACACCTGCCCTGGAAGAAGTAACTCCTTGAAAGCCATCAATGCAAACTGGACTGCTAACATCTCCTTCATGTTGATATGTAGATGCTGTAGTCTGGCAGGCCACTTGTCTTGTATCCACTTTCCATTTAGATGAGCTCCCAAGCAATGTCCGAGGCATCTGTCGTTAAAATCTGACTCGCCTCTGGCCGGGTCACAGAGAGTCCCTTGTTTAGGTGACATTCCTGAGCCCACCACAAGAATTCTTTTTGAAGGCAAGGAATTAATTGAATGACAGTGTCCAAATCCTGGCAGTGCTGTGTCCATACATTTTTGAGATACCATTGCAGCTTCCTCATATGCAGTTTGGCATTGGGAAGCACCAGAATACAAGATGCCATGAACCCTAATGCTTGAAGGACTGTCCTTGCAGTCAGCACGGACTGATGAGATAGTTGATGGAAGTAAAGTGACAGACTCTTTTGTTTGTCCGGGGTTAAAAAGGCCATCTGGGCTGCTGTATTCAGTCTCACACCCAGAAAGCACATGTCTTGAGAGGGTACTAGACTGGACTTTATTTCGCTCACAGAATACCCTAGGCATCTTAGCACTGCTATGACATATTCCAGATGCTGTAGAAGGTCTTCCTTTTCTTGAGCCAGAATCAGGCAGTCGTCCAAATAAGGATAGATTTGAATTCCTTGAAGCCTGAAGTAAGCTATCACTGGAGCCAGAACCTTTGTGAATACTCTGGGCGCAGTAGATAAGCCAAAGGGCAATGCAGAGAACTGATAATGAAAATCTCCAGTTCGAAACCGCAGATACTTCCTGCAACCTAGCCTTATAGGCACATGAAGGTAAGCTTCCTTGAGATCTAAAGTTACCATCCAGTGATCTTTGCCCAGCAGAGGTAAAAGCTGTTGTAACGTCAACATCTTGAACTTGGGAATGTCCAGATAAGTGTTGAGGATAGATAAATCCAAAATTGGTCTCCACATGTTCCCCTTCTTTGGTACTAGGAACAGGCGAGAATAAAATCCTAGGCCCCTTTCTGATACAGGGACTGGCTGAATGGCCCCCATCTGGAGTAACTGAGAAACTTGCTTGTGAGCCTCTTTTCTTTGTGGAGGAGGAACGTCTGGCATGCCTTTGAAAGGGGGCATTGTGTGGAAATAAAATCTGTAACCGTGATGAATGATATCCAACACCCATCTGTCTTGAGTAATTAAATCCCAATTTTCTTTGAAAAGAGACAGTCTTCCTCCCAAAGGAGCTGCCAGACGAGAATCCACTGGCAGCTGAAAAGGCAGGTCATTGGGTCTGTTTACGAAAGGACTGACCCCTGCCCTCACCAGAAGTCTGAGCAGGTGAACTCCCTGATCTAGGCCTAAAAGAACCTTGAGCCCTGCCCCTACCACGTCTAGACCTACCCCTAGACTGGGAATCATAAGCAGGATATGTCCACCCCTTAGCAGGCCAATTTCTACTAAACTTCGGAGGCTGCACCTGCAAAAAATCTTTAACAGTCTGCATAGACTTAGCTTTGTCCTCCATTTTCTTTAAAACTGCTTCCACAGGCGATCCAAACAACACATCAGACTGTAAAGGAGCATCCAAAATCCTTGTCTTAACATGCTCAGCTAAATTCTGATCCTTCAACCAGGCATGCCTGCGAAGAACAGAACTAGTAGCAGCCACCCTCGAGGAGGCCTGTACAGCATCAAAACCACACTGTAAAGAATGCTTACCCACTTGTTCAGACACATGAACCAAATCCAGCAACTCTTTACACTCAATACCTTCCGCCAAAGCATCCACCTTAGATTTCAATTGTGAAAGGAGATAATTTTGATATTTTAGCATGTGAAACTGACAATTCAACGCCCTCATGGCTAGAGTGGAAGAAGTATACACTTTCTTTCCCCACCTATCCAAAGCCCTTGCCTCTTTATCAGAGGGTACAGGATTTTTAACCACAGAAGCTTTAACACCTTTAGGCCCCTGAGAAACAGTTTCTGGGTCCGCCCTAGGACTCTTAAACAGATACTTATGAGCTTCGGGCACCCTATAATACCTATCAGGCTTAACAGGAGCAGGAGGTAAGGAGTCAGGATTCAGGGAGGCCTCTGCAAAAACATCCTCCACCACATTCAACACAGGAGGAATAGCTAAGGGCCTATGCTGGGGTAAAAACAAGAATTCCCTAAGCCTTTTCCTGGAATCAGAGTAATCCTGGCCTTCCCATTGAAAGTGCTCCCTCATGGAGTGTAGAGTCTCTGAAAATGAGAAATCCTCAGGAGGAGAAGCTGTAGGAGTGGAATCATCCACATCAGAATCAGAATAAGTAGGATACTCCTGTAAGTCTTCCACAGAAGACTCTGAAGCCTGTGAACACTGTTCAAAACTATCAAACTCCTGTTCCACCCTAGGCCTCTTATCAGGCGGGGCATAGAACCTCTAATCATAGTAATCAAATCTTCTGCCATTTTAAGCATATGTTTCTTAGGTACAGAGCCGAAATGCTAGGAGAAGCCCCACAGAAGCTGAACTTGGCCTACCTCTAAAAGAAGCTTTGGCAACAGAAGGAGAGGCCCTAACTACCTTGGGAAGAGAGGGAAGAACAGTTACCTGAGAAGCCCCCTCAGCCTGGCCTACCTCCTGAGAGGGCACATCCTGTAACAGTAAAGTTTCTGCCTGAGACTCCATGGAAACTCCTGGCAAAACCTCTGGCTCCACTGAGCCTTCTAAAGAACCGACGTCCGGGACTGCCGGTTCATCAACCCTAGGCTTCACTGTTTTGTCCTTGCGCTTCTTGGATGAAGCGGGCGTCGGAGCATCCGACGGCATATTATAATTGCAACGCTTCCCAAACACTAGCCTGGCACAATCTAGCCTCCTCTTAATAGTGCGTTTGTTAAATCTAGCACAAGAACGGCAACCAACAACGTCGTGCTCAGGCCCTAAACAAGGTATACACAATGTATGATAATCCCTATGCGGTATCTGCTTCCCACAAGAAATACAGTTATTCACTTTTTCTGACATCCGGTTAAATACTGAGGCAAGAAAAAACCAAAATGTTCCCCAACGGGGTACTTAGCCAACTCTGTTTCGGTCTGAAACTCCGGTTTCGGAAATATCTCAGAACGCCAACCTGCACTCGCAAAATTGCTTCTGCATCGGACCATGCGGCAAAAAAGACTGAGGATATGACGTCGGTCATGCGCATTAGTACCCTGACGTACTGACGTCAGTCTAAGGCGCCATGACCGGCGTCAGCCTTATACTCTGGTATTCGGGCCGACTGGACGCGGACTATACCCAATAGTCAGGACTGCAGCAATGGAAGACGAAGAACATCTGCTTGCATGCACTAAAAGAGCAAGATTGTTGTTGAGGTTAAACTGCATTTCTATTTTCATAAAAAAATATACGACTGCTCATAAAAAAATATACGACTGCTCAAAAAAAGAAAGGGCCCCAGTGGTCATATAATCTTCTAATCCACGTTTGTAACACTAATGCACACTTAAGATCAGCAAGTACAAAGGATTATTTTTTGGATTTAATAGTACTACCTAGAATATCTGCTGTTCTGGAGTATGTAAGAAATACTAAGCAAATAAACATATCCTAGTAGTATTATATCATCGCATAAACTGTATTAAGTGAGTAATTATTTCTTTTGTTGCCTTGGCAGCATTACATGAAAAAGAATAGGACAGAAATGGATAGCCGTTACTTCCAGCTAGGAACATGGCAGCTTTAAAAACTGCCAGAATCCTTACTAATTTTGTTAATCATTGGTCATTAATGGACAATTCTTTAGCATCTTTCTGTTTTTGTGGAGTGTCATTGTATGGAGATTATACATTAGTCATGAGTGCTTAGCATTTAATGTCTGGCATTCTGATTTGGAAATGTGAATCTGCTGTAGAACAATACCTGGCTAGTATTTCATTATACCTTTATTATACTAAACATTCTGATTTTGTGTAGAGGGCTATTTAACCTATCGATGTATCAAAAAAAAATATTCAAAAAGCATTATTTGGGTGATATGACCATGGTGAAGGAAGCAAACTTAATATGAGTAAGAAAAAAATGAATTCAGCAACCTGAAATGCAAAAATTGGTGTTAAGTATAGCCAACATTGTAGAGTTTGAATGTTAATTTGGTGTTTTCTAACTTCATTAAGAAAAGGAACAAACAATGTATAACTGACTATTCATATTTTGGGTCAATAAGCTAAAGGAACTTCCATAGATAGCACATATAATTATTTCCAACTCTGGTGAGAAAAATCATCTTTTAGTATTGTTGATAAAGGCCTGTTAACTCCGTATGTCTGCCTTTACTTGTAAACTAAGGGATCCATAATCCATAAGCTCCATATCATAACTAATACTTGGATCAAATATTAGGCAATATTATAGTTAATTATAGACTAAGCAAATGTGCACTGTTATGGAAAGGTCACTTTTAATATCTTATACATAAGTACTTTAAGAAACTGTCAATAAAACTAAAAACATTAGTGATACTGTTAGAAAGTACAAAAATTAAGACAAGTGCATTTCTCATGGGTATTAAAATTGGTCTACAAAAAAATAAGTACTCATAAATATTGTCTCTCTTAAATAAATTGGAATAGCAGAATTTTGAATTATATAACCAGATGGGCCCTTGTTTTCATAGCAATGACATTTGTTTTGCTGTTGATGTGGGAAGACTCAGTGATGAACCTTATGCTATAAAATATAATTAGTGTTCATAACAAAAATAATGAGGCATACTTGGCCCTGCCATAAAAGAGATGAAGGGATGCAAATTACTGCTTGGTAGCAGTACAGTACAATAAGTGCATGAGTGATGCTAGCTTGTAAAATGTAGTAAAATACCAAAGGTAATAAAGTATGTGATGAGTGGGCTAATAAATCAGTTTGAAAACTTTTTTAGACTTGAGTGTCGTATCATGTTATAATAAGGTCCATCTTCTGCTAGACTTCATGTTTTAACCCTAGATTTTCTGTGTATGATGATGATGATGACATGGTCCTATTCTGATGTACCAAATCCTTAATAATCCTTCAGAAAAAAAACTTTCTCATTCAACACTTGCATCAGCAACAAAAAAACCTCCCCTCAACTCTGCCAAAACAAAAGCAATTTTCTTTGGAACTAATCATTACTAATCTTTGATCACAATTCCAATGCATTTGGAATTTAGCTAGACCTATCCATTAACTTTAACCTACATATAAAAAACACTACGAAAAAAGATTATCTGACTACTACCCTGTACCTACAAAAATCTCTCTCTAGTACTCCAGAATAGCAAGAGGCAAAGGTGTTCTAGGACTCCCACTAATAGCATACAATTTAAAAAGAAAAAAAATCTATGTAATGATTCAAATGATCACTAACAGAATGTGCAGGTTCATAATACACTCCCCAAAGCATGAACACCACTTTCAGCTGTCAACATGGTTTCAGACCTTCCCACAGCACTACTACTACTGCCCTCCTTTCCTTTACTGACTGACCGAACCACAGAGTAAATTATTTTGGATTAGGTGGTCTACCGCTGGTCTAGCAATTGCCTCTGGATGCATTTTTCGATGATCTTTGCCAAGGGAGAAAGTAGGGCTATGGGACGGTAATTGAAGAATTCAGTAGTTTCCACCCTTATGAAGGGGGATAATATGGGAGACTTTCCAGATTCTAGGGCTGTGCCCTTCATTGATGGTTCCATTGATGAGAATGGAAATGGGATAGTCATTGGATTTGGCTGCTTTTTGTAGATATTCAGTGGGTAGTTGGTCCGCTGAAGGAGTGCTTGGTTTCAGTTTTTGGATAAGGGTAAGAATATATGTTGTTGGGACTGGTTGGAAGAGAAATGGAGGGGGAGGGATAGTGTTAGATATAGTTAAGTTCTGAGTTAATAACTGACTGGCAAGAGTTTGAATGGCCTCAGTGAAAAAGGTATTAAAGGCATTAGCAGTCTGCTTGGGATTCTCATGATCCGTGCCTTGTGGGTTTGGTGTGATGGATTGACCTGGGTGTAATAATTGGTTAATACTCGCCCAGAACTTTTGTGGTTTTATTATGGTGAGTCTGCTGGAATTGTAGGTAGTAGTTTCTTTTGTCAGACAGTATAGCTTTTTCATTTCTCAGCTATCTGAAGTTTTGTTGGTCTACAGGGTTTTTAGTTAAATGAGATTTATTCCAGTATTTATTTCTGAGATGGATTTTTTACTTAGTTTCTTTTGAAAGCCATGGGGCAGATTTAGTTCTCATTCTGATAGAGTGAGTTGGTGCATGGTGGTCTAGTATGGCTAGGAAGTTAGAATTAAAGTAATTAACAGCTTTCTCCAGTGTAAGGTATTTTAAGAGAGACCAGTTACATGCTCTTAGTTCTCTTTGGAAGAGATCAGGGTTGAAGTTTTTCTTGGTTCTAATTGTCCTAAAAGTGATTGGAATGGGTAGATTGGTTTTAATACTGATGATATAGGTAAGTGAGTGATTATTTACATCATCAGGGAGGGTTCCAGCGTCATATGTCTGGGGATGATTATTTATGAGAATCCAATCTAAGGTACTTTCTTTGTTATTAGGCTTGCTTATCCTGTTAGGGGAGGTAATGGTTTGAGGAAAAAACAAATAGGTTAATATGGGTGGTAGGGTGGCTACTGCTGCAACTCTTCCAATCAATGTTAAAATCATCTAGGATTATGGTTTCTTGTGGTAAGTTTTGAGATAACCAACAAAGGATATATTCTATGGTGGCAGCGTTATTACCAGGAGGAAGATAGATACAGATAATATAAATGGATTTGAATGTGTTAAGTTGAAGCTTGGTAATAAGAATTTCAGTGTTAGAGTCTTGAGGTGGTTTATAGTCATAGATAGTAATCTGTAACCCAGATTTAAATAGGATAGCTATCCCCCCCCCCCCCGCCCTTCTTGGTTGTTCGGTCAAGTCGTAAAATATTATAACTGGGTGGGATGACTTCATTGTCTTTAGTAAAAGGTTTTAACCAAGTTTCTGTTAAACAAAGAATGTCAAAGGAGTAGACTTCCAAAAGAGCATGGAGTTGTGCAACTTTGTTATTAATGCTACGTATGTTGAGGTGAGCTAATAAGAGTGAGTTTGGAGGTTTGGTAAGGGAATGAATAGTAGAGGGGTTGGGGTTGAGGAGTTGAGTGGTAGTAGCAGTTATTGGGCCTGGGTTTGGGTGAATGTCTCCATCTTTTAAAGAGATGAGTAGTATTTGAAGTCTATGATTTGGGAATTTACTATATAGATTTAGAAATTTTCTGGGATTGGGAGAGTTATATCTAATGTGGGCTATCCTGTGGTATTTTGCTAGTAGATAGCTGGGTGTAGATGTTATGTTAACATGGTTAGTGAAAATGTGTAGTGAAGGAGAGGTAATTAGCTTATTGGGGTAGAGAAGGTGTGGATATAATGGGTGTTCATAGGAGGTTAGCAGGTAGGCTAAAGTTAAAGGTGGTAGAAGTGTGAGTATGAGTAACCTCTGTAACTGGGCTGGGGTGGGTAGCTTATACATTTGGATAGGTAAGTTGCTAGGTTTCTGTTATAGGCACGGAGGTATACTAGGTGTGGAAAGGGAGAGGTGGAGGGTGTGGTGGGAGAGAGGGAGTGGTAAGTGAAAGGAGGGAATTGGAGTTAGTTGGCCAATGGTGAAGGTCTTTGTGATTGGTGGGAGAGGGAAGATGGAAAAGAGGATGGGAGCATGGATGGAGGCTTTGGTACTCTTTATTTTTGGCTGGCGTTGAGAAGGATAAGTTGACATCTACACAGAAATGGCAGTTAGACAGAAATATGTGGAACCAGGGCAGTACTTCTAGATTAATGCCTATGTCAAGTAGAGGATTTAGTTTTAAATTGTGATCTATTAGAAAAAAAACTACTGTCAGGCCAGTAAATGTAGCACCAGTAAGTTCCCTTTTGTCTATCCCTAAGAGAGGTTTCCTGGGAGGGTCTAAAAGGCTGTTTGTGTGCTGTGACCTGGACAGAATCTATACTGTTTGGATGGCAGGAGGTTGTAATTGAATGCAAGTTGGGTGTAGATTATTCTCTCTAAAATTTTAGCTAGAGTAGGAAGGATGGATAATGGATAGTAATTCCAGAATTTGGATGGATTGATTTGTTTTGGAAGTTTAATTATTGCTACTTTCCATATAGCTGTCATGGTGCTTTGTGTCAGGAAGAGGTTATATGTGTGGGAGTAGGGCAATAATGTATTTTCTGCAGTGCAAAATGAACCAGTGGTGGAGACTATCTGTGCCTGGGGACTGTGAGTTTTTAGTTGTTTGAGGAGAGGCTCTGTTTCTTTGCTTTTAATGTGATTGAAATAAAAGAGGGATGCAAGGGGGCTCAACAATTTAAGTGGACTGAGTAGTGGAATAGCATAGAGTGGGAAGGGTGCTAAATCAGATAGAAAGTCCTTAAAGTATTGTGGTTGGATGAATGATTTTTTCCTGGTAGTAAGTAAAGTGGGAAGTTTGATAGTTTTGGTGACAAAGTATAGATGTTTGGGTGCTGAGTGCTTTTATTCTGGAGGATGGCTATGGTTGTAAATTTATACAGTTATTGTTGAGTTAAAACATGTGGAAGGCAAATAATAAAAGATACAGTAGATTTATAATTAATGTGAATTGTATTGCAACAAATTGGCAATGGTATTGTGCATGCATGCATACAGTAAGACGTAACAGGGAAAGTATGTATTTGGAGAGAGTTTAGTAATAGGTGGGTGTAGGAGGTTGAGGAGAATTGTTTCTAACTAGTAAGCTAATTTGAGAACTAGTTCTGTGTAAGTTGAGTGAATGATAGGTATGCCTTTAAGATGGAGTGGTTAATATGTTGGAGTGTTTTTTATAATTGCCATTCTCCAGTGATTATAGTGGAGGTAGAAAAGACTGTAGAGGGCACAGCTCCCAAAACAGTGGAGGTAATCAGTGTGCTCATGTGCACTTCACAGAGGATAGTCAACACAGAGCTTTCCACAAGATAAGAATCACTTCTTATCTGTTATGTGTTAATTGCTATAATTTATGCAAAAGGAGCAGTGGTCTAACAGATTGAAAACAAGGGATGTCCTGTAACATCAGCGCAAGATACTGTAATACAGTTTTGAAGGAAGAGAGTCATGTAACAGAATATGACTCTAAAAGTGAGTTTTCCTCAGTCCACTATAGGTTTCCGATGGCTGGAGTGCAGTACTGCTTCAGGAGGAAAGGTGAGCAGACTAAACTTTAGCTGAGAGAATAGGAGCAAAAGCATAAACAAAGGACTGAGAAAGCGATGGTTCTTCTAGGCATTTGTGGTATGCATATGCAACATCCTGCATTACAAGTTGCATTTTCCAATGTATTCTATACCACTGTTTCCATATATATTAGTGTGCATGTTACGGGGGATATAGGGGTATGCATGTGTGATCTAGCAGTGGTGTTATCTTTGTTCATGCTTTACAGATTCCACTGGCGGAGGATCCAGCACAATAGAACAACATAGGGCTGGCATGAGCAGGACATCTATCACGGATTATGATAGCAGTATCCAAGGGGTATAGTTCAGTGACACTGGCATTGTCTGCAACACTAATCAGAGAGGGTCACCCACATCCACCATTACAGGGACCCCTGCAGAGGTACTGGCTGAGAACATGGCTCATCAGAGCACCCTGAACCTGAAAGTTCCATGTGGGCTTCATCTTTGTCCCCAGCCTCTACAGCAATTTACATATGCACTGTATCTTGGGTGGGCCTACTACTTACAAGGAAAAGATGCAGGAGGATTGCAGAGCCACTGAGTCTCCAGAACTGTTGCTGCTATGGTCGTGACACACTCAGAATTAATGAGTAGACATATATATTGGTGCTCCAGACAGCAACAGCTGCATTGTGGAGATGGCAAGTATGTTGCATGGTTTGTTAGAGGATGTACACCAGCTGCACAGTGACTGGAGTATAGGAGCAGAGAGCAAACATGTTAATAAGGTAACTGGTGGCAAATTTTGTCACCATAGATTGTATCCATCAGACAAATTGTAACTGACTCCATTGTGTCTCTGTAGATAATGATGCAAGGCTTCAAATGTGAGATGGGAAAGGCATAAATCATCCCACTTCTGACTACTCAGACCAGTAATGAGATATGATACTTGTCACCTGAAGGTACACAACCGGACATTGCTCTTTGTTGCCATTGTCCAGGTCATTAGTGGCACCACTCCTGTGGCTCAACACATAGGACACCTTATCAGGGTAAATGTATTTTTTCTTGTAGTTCTTCTGCTTCCGTGAAACAAACCAGATACATCCCTGACACTACAACCCAACAAAGTGGACAGTTTCAGTGGCCACATTATGGCAGTATGATGTCACTTCTGAAGGATGTGATCCCTCTCTCCCTACGCATTCTCAGAGTGTATGACTAATGTATTCACCTCCTATATTTCTTTCCCCACAGTACAGTGTTGGAGTCACCTATCACTGTGTCCCCCCACCTGTGGAAGTGATGATGACTGTGCTTTACCTGTGTGGGTATGGTAATATATGATGCACAGCATGACCATTCCATACACTGTTCTGCAGACCCTGAATATGATACTGTTCACATACTTTTAATCTGTGTGTGTGTCATGGCCAATAGTTGTAGAAAATATGCTACCTCTTTGACAGTGCTGCATTATATTACTTTTGCTTTGGCTATGGACCGCTGCTGTATGTTCCTCTCTGACTTTCTCCATCATACCCTTTGGCTGCTGCTAAGGATTGTATGGCAGGTCCTGCTATAATGTTCACCTGCTGCACCATATGTTTGTGCAGTGCTACATTATAGAATATGTTACACCCAATAAACATTTTGCTGTATATGTCCACACTGTATTTAATTGCCACTCCAAAAGGGAAGCTTCTGTTACAGATGCTTTAGTAGTTCAAATACTCACTCCACTATTTCTCAGGTTTCTACACATCCTGTATTATAGGCCATTTCCTACATGGACTGAAGGATGTGTACTGTGGCCATCAACCACTTCCTGTAACACAAAACAAACAACATATTACCAGAAAGGCTCATCCAGACTCTGCTACACTTTGCTGTGAAGGAAAGGTTAGTTTGCTTTTATTTTTTGTATTTTGTATATTTTAAATACTGTAGTTTGTTTTCTTTACCTTGTGTTTTACCTGCATTCTGCTTTAACAGCATATTAAAACTTCAAAAGAGACCACAGCTTCTTAGTCAGGCAGAAATTAGTCATAGTTGTCTTGTTAAATACCATTGTCTTTCTAGTTGCCTGCCCCTTATGTTAATCTGACCATATATCTCATTTCCTCTCTACTTTCAGTGGCTTGTGTGAGTAATCACTAAATCAAAAACCCCTCCCCTTCAACTATTTAAATTTATTGGCCATCCTACTGTATTCCATAGTACCAGAATACAAAAGTGACCACCCCTTTCAACCCATCTTGCTGTTTTAAAATAGTAACTCTCCACTAAACCTTAACTTTTTAAACAGGTAAAACTTAAGTTACCTACTTTCACGTCTACCTTCTCTAGTGCACACTGCAGTGTGCATTTTTTTTCATCTTACTTTTAAGCATCCCTTTGACTAGCACTTTCTCTAATACCTGCTGGAAAGCACTAGGAAGCCTTAAACTGATACAAGCACTCAACTCTCCTTGTTAATAAGGAGAAATTAATAGTAGGCACTAAACCGCCTATAATTGCAAAGTACCTTGCTAAGGTAAGGGAAAACAGCTCCTGTAATTTACAAAAAAAAAAAAAAAAAAAGCATCAAACCAGGTATGTCCAAGGGTCAGCTTCTGGTGATTTCTCCTGTCCACCTGGTCAGTCTGGGCATACTGAGGCAATGCAGCAGTTGCCTCATCTACACAGACAACCCTCTCCTCCTACCACCCAACACTACGACCTGTGAGAGATGCACTTACATAGCCAAAATGGAAGCAAAGCTCTCTCCACCCAAGATTGTGCTAGACAGTCAAGAGGAGAAGGTTAACACCCACACTACACCTCAAGCAACACATAGCCCTTCTAAACCCAAACCACCAACACCCACATATAGCAACACTAAAACAAAATATGCAGAGGCCCTTAACTGTAACCTGCCCAAGCAACAAGGACCTCTGAAGCTGAAACGCAAACAAACACCAATCACAACCAAAGTGTCACATAGTTCAAAACACCTGTGTGCCACCCAGCAACAGCCCCTAAGGCAAGACAATGTACCTAACACTTTAGTCATAAGTGACTCTATAGTCCGGCACACTGATGTCCCTCTCACCAGGTTGAACAAGGAGAAAATTACAGTCAGCTGCCTGTCGGGTGCCAGGATCCGCCACATAACGCATGCACTCAAGTCACTCCACAACAAGTACAAATATGACTCTGTCATTGTCCATGTTGGAGTGAATGACTTGAGACGTACCTCCCTGGACTACATGAAAAGAGACATGGAAGAGCTCTTTGATCATGTGGCCCAGGCAGGTATGACCCTAGCCCTGAGTAGCATCCTGCCTTCGCCCAGAATGATACCACAATATAAGGACAAAATGATTGACTTCAACAATTGGCTAAGCTTCTGGTGTCATTCAAAGGGGATCCATTATCTGTCTGCCTGGGACGACATGATTGACAGACCACGATGTTTTGCCAGAGATGGTCTGCACCTGTCGCCTCTGGGATTCAGGTTACTGGCTAAGGCTTTTGCCACCCCTATAGTGCCATTTTTAGGCAAAGTTCAAAGAACAAAACCACCACTGTAACAGGTACAAGCATGCAAAATCTGAAGGTAATGCTACTCAATGCTAGAAGTCTAAACCTCAAAATGCACTCTCTCGAGGCACTCCTAAAAATGGAGAACATCGATATCTGTGCAGTAACTGAGACCTGGTTCAAGGCTCCAGAGAGCACCCCTGCAATACCAGGCTACAACTCTTACCACACTTTTCGGCCACCAAAGCAGGACCGAAACACTAAAGGTGGAGGAGTGTCAATATTCACCAAGGATATTCACACCACCAGGCTAGTTGCCCAACACAATGCGTCTGAAATTCTCCAGGTGCAACTAACACTAGGTAAGACTGCAATCCAAATTGTAGCTTGCTACAGATCCCCCACCATACCCCAAGATTCTCACTACACCTTTCTAAACATACTGGAAAATATTAAGATAGAACCAAACACCCTAATACTGGGTGATTTTAACTACCCTGCCATTAACTGGGAAAGCTACTCATGTACCAACACCTTTGCCCAACGGTTCTTGGAATTCATAAATTCCAACGCCCTGGATCAACTAATCCATAGTCCCACCAGGGGCTCCAATATCCTAGACCTGGTCATTACCAACATGGGAAATCGATGCTCCACACCTATGGTCACCCCTTCTTTAGTCACGTCTGACCATAAGCTAATCACCCTTAACATCCACATCTCACCCCCACCCCCCAGTAAGGAAACCTCCATAAAAAACTTCTCCAAAGCCAACTTCATGCTACTCAAGTCAGAAGTGACAAACTTCATGACACCCATGCAGATGGGAGCTGACAGTTCAACTGCTGAATCCTACACTAAGGCACTGTACGAGCACATCCACTCATGCATAAATCGTGCCATCCCAAATAGAACCAAGATGCTCTCATCCAAAAAAGAAGCCAATCTGGTGGTCCCCTGCCATAAACAAACTTTACAACAAAAGGAAGAAACTGTTGCAGAAAAGAGGAAAATCCCAGGATGCAAAAAACTTCCTTACCAGCCTCAGTAAGAAACTGAGATCCCTCATAAAATCCTCCAAAGTTAGTTACGAAAATAAAATTGCCAAAGATTCCAAAGACAACAACAAGGCATTCTATAACTATGTCAAGAATCTAAATGGCAATGCTCAGATCTGCTCTGAGCTAAAACAGAATGGCATTAAATATACTGATCGCAAGGATATTGCCAATATCCTGGCAGATCGATTCAGTGCCAACTTCACCCCCCTCTCACCCCCTAAATGGCCCATCTCAATACCGGAAGATTGCCAAATTCCGGTAATAACGGCCACACAGGTAAAAAACGCACTCTCCAAAGCTAAGAATACAGCATCCATGGGACCAGATGACATCCAATGAACTAGCACCTCACCTAAGTGTCATGTTTAATCATAGCCTCACCTCAGGTTTCGTGCCCACTGAGTGGCGCACAGCTACAGTTATCCCACTCCACAAGGGGGGATCCACCTTGGATCCCGGAAACTACCGTCCCATCAGTCTGACAAGCCTTATCTGCAAGGCCATGGAGCGTATTATCATGGAACTTATAAACAAAGACATTGGCAACCTTCAAACACTGGACCCCACCCAGTTTGGGTTCGTGAAGGGCCGATCTTGTCTCCTGAACTTGATTGACTTCTTCGAATCAGTCTCCAGAGCCATGGACAAGGGTAAGGTGGTCCACATAGCCTATCTAGACCTTGCCAAGGCCTTTGACACCATCCCCCACTCTGGAATCATAGATAAACTTACTAAGCTCGGCATTAATCCCTACGTCACCCAATGGGTTGCTAACTGGCTTACTGATGGAACCCACACTGTAAAAGTAGCTGACTCCAAATCCAGCTCCAGACAAGTGACAAGTGGAGTACCTCAGGGTTCAGTCCTGGGACCGCTCTTGTTTGGCATCTACTTCTCTGAAGTACAGGCCAACACTAAGGGACTCTGGATAACAAAGTTTGCAGATGACTGCAAACTGGGAGCCATTATTGAATCCCCAAATGATGTGGATACTCTACAAAAGGGCCTTACAGAAACAGATGCTTGGTGCCAGAGCCATGGGCTCAAGCTCAATGCCAAGAAATGTATAGTTATCCCCTTTGGGAAAAAACTTGTATCCCTGAATTACCATATTATAAGTGGCAGTACACTAAACACCGAAAGTTTGATAAGAGACTTAGGAACACAGGTGGACAGTGGTCTCACCTTCGATAACCACATCGCCACAACAGTCAGGAAATCCTTCTATGTGGCACACCTCATCACTAAGGGCTTTTCATCCAGAAAAAAGGAGGTCATTGTCCCACTCTACTCATCCCTCATTAGACCCATTATAGAATACAATGCCCTGTTTGGTATGTACCTCTCAAGACATCTGCAACAACTGGAAAGGCCACAGAAATACCTCACTAAAAGAATCACAGGCCTAAAGCAGATGCCCTACGCTGACCGCCTTAAAAAACTCCAGCTATACTCTGTCGCATATCGTCTACTCAGAGGCGATCTTTGCTTAACATACAAGGCCTTGTCAAACCCAGAGCTGTTGGACATGCTACACTTAAAGAAATCCCAATCCCTCAGAGCCACACGCTCCAGGGATCTAAACCTTGTCATCACAATAAACAAAACATGCTGGAGGGATAGGTTCCTGACCCAGAGACTCCCCAGACTCTGGAATAGATTGCCCATACATGTCAAGCAGAGTGCCTCTTTGGTCCTGTTCAAAAGGAACCTTGATGATTGGATGGGAGAAAGGAAATTCACCCCGGGGATCACGTCCGTCACCCTGCTAGACAGTGGTCCAGGGAAGTAAATAGTGTGGGAAGAAATAGCCAGGGAATTGTTATGGCTAGGCTTGTATAGGCCCTAGGGCTGATAGCCATGTACCAACCTATGAACCTATTATGTGTGGCATGCGCCCTGTATTTATGTGCAACCGTCACCCTGATGACCCATGGGAAATGCCCCAATAGGAACTCTCTGTATAGGATGGACATGTGGTAAATGTATTAAATCATGTGAACTGCCTTGATGGTGCATGGGCACATTATCGGTAATGCTGGGCATTGTGGACCACCTGGCAGTATCAGGGAGGGTAATGCATTCCTGCTCATTTATCACAGGACCTCTGCACTTTGTGAGCCTTGACACAACAGGGGAGCAATCTATGGCTCCCAGGACCTCAGGGAAATGGGCTATGGCATAGAAGGCCTGTGTGGTGCTGGCTCACTCCTCTATTGTTTGGTGAAACAGAAATGCTTCTTCATAAGTTGTAGCGTAATGTTGAGGAAATGGTTTAGCACTTGATACTGATGCTTGCAATGTCCCTAACATGACCTAAATAAGTTGCAGGAAGGTCCCTGTGGTTAAGATGGTTAATCGTGTACATACCATTCTGCCCAGAGAAATGTGTAAATTATACATACTCCTTATTTCACTTGTGGGCAATACAGTTCAACTAAATCACTTGCAGTTTCCTTGTCCACTGAAAAATCATCCATAGTTTGTTGTTCTGTCAAATGGTAATATGTGAGACAGTGTCTAACTCCTCAGTTGGCATGGATGGCTACAACGTGTAGCATTGCAAACACTGACTCTGACAGCAGCTGCAAGCACATGCTAATGCCGTACAACTGCTGCTAATGTTCCTAGTATAGCTTTTGTCATGAATCTTCATATTCGGACCTATCACTGAATGCAATGTTTCCTTTGATGTGTATAAATTGAAGCATATTGCTCAACTAGAATGGCCCAAAGACACCTTAGCAAAAAATTTTAAAGACTTTAAATCCTTCAACTATTCCAATAAATTAGCACTGTTTTCCTTATACAAAGTATCCTACAGGTGGCTTCAAGGTAACCTGTTTATCACTTTTCAAGCCATGAAAGACCCAGTTCTGTTTAACCCCATTTCTTGGCAAAATCAGAGGCTGTACAAACATTGGCACTAGTGACTTAAAGCTACACCAGCAAATAAACCAGCCTCACTGGACAGATGGGCTCCAAACTCAATGTTTTTCCAGCCTATGGAATACGTTGCCACTATAGGTCAAGCAAAGTACTACTTTGACTACCGTTAAGGTGAGTTCTAATGATTCGATGGGCATACACAAATTTATACCAGCATTGTCATGTACAGCCGTGCCTAATTTGAAAGGTGAACACTATTAAGTGCTTGAAATTGCTGGCACAAATGTTTAAGTATATCTTCTTAAAGGCGTATATGGCTAGGCATCAAATGGGCCTCATTATCTCTTGCTTAATATTGTCACTGAGTTCCCAAGTGCCATTTTTATACATTTCTGAATCAGTCTGCTACTTTTGGATCCATCATTTGCATATTCATTACAGCTGATTTGCATGGGTTCCTTATTTACTGGTCATTATCCACCCATTAGCATGCACCGCATACAGCACTATTTTGACCATTAGTAATGTTATCTCATATTATTACCCACACTGTGGACCTGTCCTCTTCCACCACTAATTCATGTTGTACAATATGCTAACAGTTTATGAATCCCAACTTACTTTGCCTTTTGTGTCTTGATTATGTTAAATGATCATTCAGGAAACGAATGGCCCAGGAACTATGTTTTATGCCATGACCAGGCCACTTTAAGGCATGCTATACATAAGGCACATTTACTGGACATTTGTCAAGGTATGACAAAGATCTAGTGTGTTCAGAGCATTTATATTTATACAAATGCACTTATCATTTGTTGTATTTATTTGTTATGCAAATCAAGGAAGGAATTTTGAATATTTTTATAAATTAGTTGCACGTTTGGAATATTTGTCTAAATAAATAGAGCATTTGAATAATTTGCCTATATGTCTGAACTGTTGAGTATTCCAGTAAATGTATGATCTAATTTGGAACATTTCTATAAAATGCATGCAGTACTTGGAGAATTGTCTAAATGTCAGCAGCACTCACGTTTTTCATAAAACTGTCAGAAAAGTGTAGTTTAATTTAAATACAGTAGAGAGTCGATTATCCAAATGGCGATTATCAGAAACGTCAATGATTAGAACCAGCCTTCCAAAGTTTTTGGGTAGGAAAAATCATAGTCTGAATATGTAAACATTATATGTATTTGCTTGAGCCTGTTTTTTGAACTTGTAGCCAGCTCGTGTGTGAAAAATATTCTTTATTGTCCATTGAAATTACTGAATGGTTGAAAAGTGTATTCCTGCATGCAGAAAAAAAAAAGAAAAAGATTTTAGAAGTTTTTATCCAGTTCAATTATATGATTATCCGAACAATTTGATTATCTGAACTACCCTAGGTCCTAGTTAGTTCGGATAATCGACTCTCTACTGTAACATGCTGACTGCTGCTCTTATTTTGGTGGTAGTTTGTACATTTGTCTAAATGCTCACTTGACAGCTGTGCGCATTTAAGAGAGAGATCATTTGTCTGAATCTTGGTTTCTTTAACCACTTCTCTGACTCCTGAACACATTTAGGAGACAGTTGTCATGTTTGTCCAAATGCTTTGTTGATTTCTGTATGCATGTGAGAGGCATTTGACCAATTTCTCTAACTTCAACTCTAAGTGCTCCATTGACATCTAAACATGTAATTGCCAGATTACTTCTACAGTGATTTATAAGGTAACTGGAATATTTATCAGATGCTCCATTGACCTGTATGCAGATAGCATAGCACAGTGGTTTAGTGTTACAGTTACAGTGCTGAAGACCTGAGTTTGTCCTGTCTGCAGATCTTTTATTAAGAAGGAAGAGAGTTTCTGTGTTAGTATAAAGCAACAATATTATGATAAGCTTTAAGACAAAATTAGTTAATCCCTTATAAGCTTTCTTATACATCTTTCACATGGCAAACTCTGTTTCTGACATTTTAAATTTAATCTACACCACAGCGGTATATGAAAAGCAAATTATTCCAGTAAGTATTGTGAAACTGGTGCAGCTACTTCGATCACCGGAATATCAATGTTGGTAAGTTGAAAGAAGGAATATCGACACATTCTGAGCATGCTCCGGAGATTACCCCAGAGCAGGCTAAACCAAAAGGAAGTGTTTTTGCTGGGGGGGTAGGCCCCCCATGCACCCCCACACACCCTGCTAATTTTATATACTAACTACAAGCTTGTATGATATACAGGGAAAGAGAATATTCCCCTACTTGGGGATTGTAGATATCACATACCTGTCGACCATCTGTGCCAGTCAGCCTAATGGTGTTGACACTCATTTGACCAGTTGCCCTAAATATATGAAAGTGCAGGAGAGTCAAAGAATAAGTTTTATGAATATTGGCTTCTTTGTGGTGCTGGATTGATTTTGGTGGCTGTGTGTGTTCAGAAAAGATGTTGGAAATAGGCAGAACTTCTATAAAAATCCAGAAAATAAAATCAAAGTGCCTTTAAGTCTAAAGAAACCTAAAACTATAACCTTCTTGGCTGTGCAGATCCAAACGAAATGCACAGTTTATCACCTTGACTCTTTCACTTTTCTTATCCTTGTCTTTCTCTTTCATCCCCACTACTGCTCCTCCAACTAACATATCTGTAATCCCTCCTCACCATCTTACCTATTTACTGTTATCTCAATCTCCTCTATCAGGAAGTTTTCTACTTATGTTTTTATTGATCATTTCTGCTTATACCCTTCCTCCTCCTCCTCCTCTATGTTTTGCTCTGGCTCTAGTGACATCCTGCCTCATTAATGCCATATATACTAAACCCATGTGCATTATCATTGCTGTTGTATCTCCAGCTACTACATGTTAACGTCTTTGACTTATATAAAATAATATAACTTCTAAAGTGTATGGTACATGTCTTTACTATTTGTCTCACTATGACCTACAATGTAATACTTAAAATGTTTAATTTTTGTTGTTTATTGCAAATGCTATTTTAGGTGGAGCTTTGCTTCCCGGGCTTCCACTGAAAATGGGACTTGTGCCCAGTCAGACCTTCAATGTAAACAAAAGACAATAAGTAAATAATTAAAATAAATACTTCCGCTGCCAAAGTACATTCCCACTCTATACTGCAGTATGTCCAAAATCAACATGTGCTTTGAAACACAAACTACACATTTATCAGTCAATGTGTTACAGTATCTGACAGTCTAGTCGCTCTATCTATCCTTAAATATGCTAGTAATACATATAACCTTTTATGAACTACAGAGAGAGGCAATTCTGGGAATATTTTGAGGACTGAGAAGAGCACTCTTGGCAGACATCAAAATCTGAAGCAGTAGTAATTTCATGAACTTTAATTATACCCTGACAGAGGAATGGGTGGGGTTCAGTCTCATCAAAGTGTTAGAACCCCAAAGCATTTTCTGAAAGTAAAAATGAGAAAAAGCATTCTTTGATTGAGGAAAGTTAAAGCAGGTGCATGGTATCTGCACCCAAGACAACTAAATAATTAAAGCATAAACGTACACACACACAAATTAAGTCACTGACTATAGCTACAGTAACCTGGCTACATGGCCACTGTACAGTCTCAGAAGTAGGTACAGAGTGCTAAGTAAATGTGGGCTATTAGTCACATATTACAGCTTCTCATCTTAGCCAGAAACTGCCGAATGAATGTGCAGCTTTGGGCTTAAACACAAGCACATACATTAGCTTATCTTTTAAATCTAACATTCAAAAGTACCTTCAAATACTATTTAAGCCATGGTCCCTAACAAAATTCAAATGCAGCCAATGACAAAAATAAATAAATAAACTGCCACTCTTGCCATAATCAAACAGGGAAAGAAAACCCAGTATTTTTCATGTAAGTAAATGAAAATACAAGACCATAAAAAAGTCTTTGCCTGTCTGATGCAGACTTGTGGGGATGGCTCCCTACCAGAATGACTGCAGTTGTAATGCCAAGTTCCATGACTCTGAAAAAAAAAAAGGCTGGCAATAAAGATGAGTGAATATCGGATATCACTCTATCCATCCATCTACAACCCCTTTTCCACATTTTTGTATATGGAGTCAGGGTGTCACTTCAATAGTGACAATCATCTAGACCCAAGGTTTACACCACCAGGTGACTAGCCCTTCCACAGTCATTCTTCCACATCAAACATTTGCATGCACAAGCAAACCTATGGCTAATTTAGAGTGTCCAATCCACCTACTGTATGCCTTTGGAATGTTGGAGGAAACCAACATGAACACAGGGAGGAAATGCAGACTCCACACAGAAGGTACCCCAGCCAAGAATTGAGCTGTGGAACCTCTTGCGGTAAGGTAACAACACTATCCACTGTGCTTGGTCCCTCAACCCACTTGTAACATGGAGTCTCTTCCATATTTGGGGAATGCTTTGCTTTAAACTTCTTCCATACTAATCAGCATAAACTACAGTAATTTCCCTGATACCACAGTTGGGGATATGACTGAGGGGTGCTGCAGCCCAGGGTGCCTGCCAATGTCTCCTTTATGCCTTCCCAGCATTCCCATTAATTCCCAAGATTCATCCAAAAGTGATGCTTTTCAAAGCCATTCTAATAGCTGCTTTTTGGTCCTGACAAATGTGGGTTTCCCTGATGTGGTCTCACCTTTTGGAGAAACCTCTGAAGCTGAAGGTATCTAGAATCCTCTTTTTTCACCCATTTTAACAAGCTTCATGTGAGCCTTCATTTCCTCCACTTTTGTTGATGGTCAGGGATTCTTCTTGTCCTCTTAGGGTCACCCAAATCCTTGCTGCTGCCTAGAGATATACTGCACAGAAGTTGTACAAGGATAGGTGGCAGTGACTTGTAGTGTGACTGTTTTCTAAGGTATTAGTTGCCTTTTCTGTTATTATTTCAGCTGTACTAGATTATCAGCCTTGTATCCTAGATTTGGGGCTGAATTACAGCTCCATTAAAATTAATTTGTCTGCTATATCCAATTTTCTCCAAGGAGTATGACAGAAATAGTTGACTTTGAATACTCTCAAAAGTGTATAACATGTTTCTTAAATTATCTCATCACCTCATCCCCCTTTTAAGGATTTTGTTTTGCTTTGGGATTTGAATTTCATGTTGGAAAAGTTAACTTTCTTTTCCTTTGCTCCAGCTCATAAAACAAACCATACATTTTTATCTTAGAAAACTACCTTTCTATTGGCCATTACTCCACCAAGAAAGACCACTTAGATCCAAGCACCTTACATACTACCTCCTTACTTTGTTTTTCACAAAGCCAGAGTGTCTGTGCAAACTGTTCTTACATTTATGCAGAAAAAACACAAAATCCATTCAGAATCAGTGTATTATTTTGCCTGTTCTTCTTCCAAAATATTCAGAGGAGAATACCTTTCACACTGGTTGGATTACATTTTTTAGACGTAAAGTAAAGCAAAAAAAATCACAGCTGTTTGCATGATATGCTCCATATAGGCTTGGATCTAAGACTTATAAGGTAACCAGATTTTAGCTATCTGAATGTATAAAGTTTTTCTAAGAATAATATATCAGGCTTATGCTAAATAAGCATAATGTTCATCCAGCCATAATAATGACATAATCGCAACACTTTTTAAAAGTACTTTCTTAGGTAAGAGTTGTGAAGTTATACCATGGGCTTGCCTGGATACTTCTCAAGATAGTATAAGCTACATATGATTTTTCAGGGTCATTCTACTGTTTGTCATCAGTAGGTAATTGAGAGAATGTCAAACCTAAAATATTACCAACAATCTCATGGTGGCTAAACTCAGTGAACAGTGAGAAAGTAAGTGCATTTTTGTCAGTCTCTCCCACTTCTGTGAGTTTATGCCATGTTGAAGTTGGTGTGCATGTGTGTATGTATTATATATATATATATATATATATATATATATATATATATATATATATATATATGTTTTACTATTGACAAAGCTGAATCTCAGAAGCTCGAACTGAACAAGTCAGAACTGAGAATACCAACGTACAAAATTACAAAGACCAGCAATAATGAATGTACCCATGTTAGTGCTTGTTCCTGGGTCCAGAGCAATAGGGTGGTTTATGATTCTAGGTAGTGTTCAGCATTATGTATGTACAGATTTCCATGTTTCAGTGTTGTGTGTTGATCACTGCACCAGTCAAGCTTCCGAGGCTCAGCTTGGTAATAGTAAACCATGTGTGTGTGTATATAAACACACAAATATTGATATTCACAATGTCAGCCTCAAAAGGTTGACTTTGCAAACATCAGCATGCTATATTGCATGCACCGAATAACAATCTTAGGGCATGCAAAACACAAGTTTAAAAAAAAATAGCGTAAAGCATCATCTCTTGCAGGGATGCAAGCACTCCCCACATCCTGCTAATTACATATGCTAACTCTGAGATTGCACAATGTCAGGAAAAGGGCATATTTCCCAACCCTGAGAGTTATGCAGTCTCACACACGTCAGCCATCTGAGTAGATGACTAAATTTTGTTGACTAAGCAAGTGTCAACCACATGGGAATATTAAGATATTCAGTGATATGTGTATATATATCACAAAATTGGGGGGGGGGGACTCACGTAATCAAACAAAACAGCTTAAAAAATAGACTTAACTTTTTTTTTCAGAGGAGCAAGCCCACTGCATCTCCTGTTAACTATATACTGTACTGAAGTGGGAAAGGGCAAATTCCCTTATTCATGCTGTAATCACAGTCTCGCTCAGAAAAAAAGGTGGTATGTGCAATCAGCGTATTTTTTCTGTTCAATAAAGGAAACCTTCAACCACAAGAATGTATTCCGTATATATATATATATATATATATATATATATATATATATATATACACACACACACACACACACACTTGTATGTATGTAGATAGTCAAAGTAAACTTTATTGTCATTTAGGACTACACAAGTGCAGCCTAAATGAAATTGTGAGCATCAACTCACCAGAGAGTACATAGGAAGCAAGGATAACGAGAACAACAGTATAACATTTCAATTAAAAGAAGATATTCAATAAAAGACCCACAGAAGGATAAATAAACCAACAATAACAGCAAAACCACACAACCCCCCCCCAAAACAGTCATAAGAAGAATACTGTACATAGCAGCACGACAGAGTAGGATTGCACATGTCGAGATTGTTCTCCTTTATTCATCTGCATCAGACAAACAGCAGGCAACTGTACATAAATAAGAAAATATATTGTTACATCAAAGAATAAAAAAATGCATATCTCTAAAAAATAGGTGTGTGTATGTATATATCTGTGCGTGTGTGTGTGTGTGTGTGTGTGTGTGTGTGTGTATATATATATATATATATATATATATATATATATATATATATTTATATATATATATATATATAATGCACGTGTGTGTGTGTGTGTGTGTAGATATATATATATATATATATATATATATATATATATATATCTATCTATATAGAGAGAGAGGTGTGTGTGTACACACACATGCACAAACACACATGTTGTTTGGTATGGGGGAGGCTTGCCCCTCTGTCAAAAAAAAAAAAAAACTTTGCAACTTTGGAAAAATTGTTGTGATTTGTGTCCTCCCGTGTTTTTAGATATTATTTTTGGTTCAAATAATCACATTTTGATTCAACCAGATGTTATTCATAGTTGCCACATTTTTTAGGCCTTGTTCTTCCTCTAGAGCTACCATTATCACAAGGATTCTTTCTTGATTCCAGAATAAAAGTAGCCCAAGCATATCAAAACTCTAAAGTAGGTCAAAAAGGAGGACACAGTGTTATAAAATTATCAGGTTTGAATATCACCAAGTTACAAGTATGGCAAGCTTTCACATAAAATGCTTTTTCAAGTAAAACAAAAAATATTATGCAAAAGCTGTTAAGCATGTCATACTTTTAACTTGGTATTATTAAACTAGAAAGCTTTATACTATCTTGTTCTTTTTGAGCTGCTTTAAATTTCTGATATTCTTTCTTGATTCTACAGAGGAGGAGGATCTAGTGATTCTCTTCAGCAAATAAAGAGGAAAGACAAGATTGCCTTGGGTGTGAAAGTTATGTGCTTAATGTAAAGGTATGGATCTAGTTCAATTCCACAATCACCAAACACACTTTAACGAAAGTGCTTTCACCAAAAAAGCGCTTTCGTTAAAGTGCTTAAAAAATAATAAAAACAATAAATCTACTTTTATGCTGGGGAGCAAGCCTCCCTGCACCCCCCATGTGGGGGGCTGTGCCCCAACCCCCTACTTTAATATGCTCACTCCGAGATCACACTACAGTGAGGAAAAGGGAATATTCCCTTATCCGCACCGTAGTATGATCTCCGCAACAGTCATTCCCCCACGACTTCCTCTAGCTGCAGGCATACTTCTGCCAAAGTGCTTTTTCGGTAAAAAGCACTTTTGCAGGACTATGCCCAGCTGTTTGTGCTTCCTTCGGGGATCAGTACCGATCCCAATGGTATATATAGGTGATCTGTGACCATCCTATTAAACATACTCATCCTCCTTTCCCTTATATGTATTATATGAGCATTGGAGGAGGATGGAGGGTTTTTTTTTGTGTTATTTATTCATTCCTATATTGCTTATTTTTGAATGGAATTTTAGATCTGGAAACAGAGAAATTAATAGAATTATAAGTAGTTGAAGGTGTAGCTGTACTCTCAATCGAAAGCTGACCTTGAGCCTTTGGCTGAGTCCTATCATCTGTAGGGGATGGACACATATCACGTAGGTATATCATTATGGTTAGTACATAAATTTATTTTAATGATGGAGCTTTCTTTCAGTCATCTGTATAAATAAACTGTATCTTCTATGCTTCATTTAGCAAAAATGTTTTGCCTTATTCTTTTATGTATATTACCTGAAGTATTCTCTTTTCAGCTGTTTGTAGACACGTAAAGGGCAAAATGCATACAAGTGCCTTATATTTATAATATCTAATAGTTTTTTCACTACCCTTAAACTTATAGCATCACATTTTTAAGCATGATTGCAAACAGAAATTAAAATTATATGTTGGTTTTGTTTGAAGTACTAATGCCCTTGCATCGCTTAAGTAGCTGTTATTTTATACGTAATATCAAGCAAAAAAGACATGAGGATGGAATCCATTCTTACACGATTTTTTTTTACCCAAAAACATGCTCCTATCACTACACTGATGTTTTGTCCCAATAACATAATTCTGGTTTGCCTTTAATGTTCTTTCTTCTTGCTGCCGTGACAACAGTAATTTAGAACTGAAGTTCTTTGAAACTATATTCACTTCAAGTACTGTTCAGTACATTCCTCAAACTAGTAAACAAGAACAGCAGCAGCCAAATAGCAAAAGGTGTAAAGGCAAACAAATAAATAAAACACCAATGGAACCAGCAGAAGACAGAGTATTTTAGTGTAAAAACTCTTTTAATCACTATTCATCAGAATAACTTAATCAGAAAAACAGAGAGCAACCATGAACTCACTTTTTAAATACAAAAATCATTAGGCTAAAAACCAATTAAACCTATCTAGCAATTTACAGTTAAAGTGAACCACACCTCTCATCAAATAAAATAGAAAGAACTTGTAAAAAAATAAAAAATATAAAACACAAATATTATTTAATATTTAGCTTTCTATTTAAAAAAAAAAAAACACTTTATATTGACAGTATCATTCAAACCAGGATACATGTAAGAGGCAAGTCTAAGTTGCCACTCTGCCTCTTTTTGTTCAACTACACACTTAAAATAACCATCCCTGATGTCTTTATTAACTAATTCCAGCACAGAAAATGTAAATTTCTTCCAGTTTGTGCACACTACAGAATGCTTGTATAATGCATTATTAGTATTTCTTGTCCTAATAGCGTATGCATGCTCCAAAATACGTTTGCGTAAACATCTAGTAGACATTCCCACGTAAAACACTGGACATCCACCACACATAGCAACATAAACAATACCTTCAGTGTTACAATCTATTCTGGCTGGAACTGTAATATTATAATCATGATGAAAAAAAAAATTGTGGACCCACTTGTATATACCTACATGCCTTACAACCCGTAGACTTGAACATTCCAATTCTACCAATGTCTAAGTGACAAACACAATGGGCCTTAATTTCCAGCATGTCCTTGATGTTCTGATTTGTCCTGTATACAAAAGCTGGTACGTCACCCACTACTTTAACCATATCACCATTACCCAGGATGACCTTCCACTTTTCTTGAATGATCTTACAAATCTGATAGTTGTCGACACTCATATCCAAGAAAAACCTAGGTTTGCATGTAACACTAGTGTTAGCAACCATCCTCTTTGAAAAACCTTTTTTCAGAATTGGGGGAAAATCCACATCCCTTCTGGACACTATTTCACTAGTTGCACTGTCCCAAAATCTCACCAGGGTATCCCCTTTCCAAAAATAATTTCTTTATAAATTCTATTTCTTCCAGAAAGGAAGTATCTTCTACGGTCATCCGGGAAGCCCGTATAAATTGACCACAGGGAATATTCATTTTTATAAATGTAGGATGGCTACTTTTAAAATGTATGTAGCTGTTACAAAACATATTTTTTTCTGTGAATAGTACTAACCACATTGTTAGAAAACACATCCCACTTAAACACTACATCCAAAAAGGAGCTACCAAACCTGAGCCCCCAAGTGTAAATTTCAAAAAATGGATAATGGTACTAAGTGCCTCAATGAAACTTTTCACATTAAAACTCTCCTTCCTGACAATGAAGAAGAGCTCATCCACGAATATTTTATGAAAGAAGACATCATAAAACTTAACATGTGGAAGAATTTCAAATCCCACCATCCAAGCATCAAGTTTGCGTATGTAGGCCCCACCACTGCACCCATAGACACACCTGAAAGTTGTCTATAAAAAATGTCATTAAACAAAAAATAACCATGTTCTAACAGTATGTCTAATAAAGAGTCGAATACTTCCCTTGATATTTGACCTTCCATTAGCAAACTGTATAAATTATTCTTATTATAACTTAAGTAACAGTGAGAGAAGGGCACTGAATGAGCTGACATGTAGAAATGACTTAAGGTTTGTGAAAGCCGACAATGAGGGTGGTATTGTGGTCATGAATCTGGGAGATTATAACAAGGCTACAGAACTGATGTTGGCAAACCAGTTAGAATATAAAAAGGTGTCCAAGTTTGACATCTTGAAATGTTATGGACACATTTATGCTACCTTATACTGTTTGCTAATGGATAGTCAAATATCAAGGGAAGTATTTGACTTTTTGTATGTGTTAACCCCCAAAATTGAGGTGCTTTTTGGAATACCTAAGCTCCACAAGTGCACAACCCCCCCCCCCCCTTTAGGCCTATCATCTCAGCTTCTGGGAGTTGCACTGATAGCATATCACTGTATTTGGATCATATTTTGAAACCGTATGTGAAACGGTTACTTTCATACAAAGCTGACTCCTGGGGCTTTCTGGACCAGTTAAGAACATTTATTACTGGTCTGGAGGATTCATTGGAGCACTATGTTTTGTTAACAGTGGATGCAGTTTCATTGTTTACTTGTATACCACAGGATGTTGGTGTGGACTACATCAGGTGGTTTTTGGTAAAATATGCACACTTGAGTAATCAGAGCATGATCACATATACATCTTTATTAGACGTACTGTTAGAATTTTTTGTTTAATGACAATTTTTATAGACAACTTTCAGGTGTGTCTATGGTTGCAACAGTGGGGCCTACTTACGCAAACTTGGTGCTTGGATGGTGGGATATGGAAATTCTTCCACATGTTAAGTTTTATGATAAAGTCATCTTTTATAAAAGATTCATGGATGACCTCTTCTTCATTGTCAGAAAGAAGAGTTTTAAAGTGGAAAGTTTCATTGAGCCACTTAGTATCATTAACCATTTTTTGAAATTTACACTTGGGGGCTCAGGTTTGATAGCTCCTTTTTTGGATGTAGTGCTTAAGTGGGATGTGTTTTCTAACAACGTGGTTAGTACTATTCACAGAAAAACTACATTTTGTAACAGCTATGTACATTTTAAAAGTAGCCATCCTAAATTTATAAAAAGGAATATTCCCCGTGGTCAATTTATACAGGCTTACCGGATGACCATAGAAGATACTTCCTTTCTGGAAGAAATAGAATTTATAAAGAAATTATTTTTGGAAAGAGGATACCCTGGTGAGATGTTGGACAGTGCAGCTAGTGAAATAGTGTCCAGAAAGGATGTGGATTTTCCCCCAATTTTGAAAAAAAAGGTTTTTCAAAGAGGATGGTTGCTAACACTAGTGTTACAAGCAAACCTAGGTTTTGCTTGGATATGAGTGTCGGCAACTATCAGATTCGTAAGATCATTCAAGAAAAGTGGAAGGTCATCCTGGGTAATAGTGATATGGTTAAAGTAGTGGGTGACGTACCAGCTTTTGTATACAGGAAAAATCAGAACATCAAGGACATGCTGGAAATTAAGGCCCATGGTGTTTGTCACTTGGACATTGGTACAATTGGAATGTTCAAGTGTACGAGTTGTAAGGCATGTAGGTATATACAAGTAGGAACACATTTTTTACATTATTTTGATTATAATATTACTGTTCCAGCCAGAATAGATTGTAACACTGAAGGTATTGTTTATGTTGCTATGTGCGGTGGATGTCCAGCGTTTTACGTGGGAATGTCTACTAGATGTTTACGCAAATTTATTTTGGAGCATGCATATGCTATTAGGACAAGAAATACTAATAATGCATTATACAAGCATTCTGTAGTGTGCACAAACTGGAAGAAATTTACATTTTCTGTGCTGGAATTAGTTAATAAAGACATCAGGGATGGTTATTTTAAGTGTGTAGTTGAACAAAAAGAGGCAGAGTGGCAACTTAGACTTGCCTCTTACATGTATCCTGGTTTGAATGATACTGTCAATATAAAGTGTTTTTTTTTTAAATAGAAAGATAAATATTAAATAATATTTGTGTTTTATATTTTTTATTTTTTACAAGTTCTTTCTATTTTATTTGATGAGAGGTGTGGTTCACTTTAACTGTAAATTGCTAGATAGGTTTAATTGGTTTTTAGCCTAATGATTTTTGTATTTAAAAAGTGAGTTCATGGTTGCTCTCTTTTTTTTCCTCATGAAGTCATTCTGATGAATAGTGATTAAAAGAGTTTTTACACTAAAAGACTCGGTCATCTGCTGTTCCATTGGTGTTTTATTTATTTATTTACATTTCTCAAACTATTGTAATAATCATTTGGAATTTTGTTAAATGTAAAGTTCTGACCAGGAATATCAGTTGCTATTTTTTTGCTTTTGTCTTACTAAATTTAGACACATGACTGAGGAGTGGAGTGACTGAATATGTAATTGAATACTACTTACAGAAAGCAAGAAAATGAATTATTGTTACATATTGCTTAATGATGTTTCAACTAAATAACAAAATGTAGTCATTAAAACATAGTATTAGTAGTTAAATAACATCTAGATTTAAGATATTGCATTTGTTATTCATTGAGGGCAGTGTGCTGAAGCAAAAGTAAAGGCAGTTGTGTAACATATTACTGTGCAGTGTGATGGGGAGAAGGCGTCTGGGCTGAAAAACTAACTCATATAGTCTCCCTGACCTTAATACATTAGGACATAAACAATTATTAAATACTGCTGACTACTTGGAGCAATTCATTGGTATTTGTATGGCATACACTTAAAGACACAACCCAAAATGCATATTTATTCACCTGTACCTGAAATTTTAATACTAGGTAGCAGAAATATTCTACCCCTCACCCGAAAACATGACTTTACCAGTAGACATCTTGTTAACATTTGTAATCTCCCTTGGGCATTAAGCATGTAGAGAAAGTCACAATTATTTTTTAACACTTAAATTACTTGAACTGTTAGGTAATTTTTTTCCTGCTGTATCCCATCCCTCCCATAATCATTAACTGTGCAAAATGTTATTTATTTTGTTCATCAACAAGCATATCCCCTCAAAGTACAGCCTATGACATTTATTATAGTTACATATCCATATAGTAAAGAAGTAAAAGGCATCCACACTTCACTCTGTGTTCATTTTTATAAGTAGCAAAGATGACTTTCACGACTATATTGTCATTTAGCTGTGTTGCAATCGTGTCTTCTACATCCATAATAGAACATGAAAAGACTGGTCACTATTATTACCAAAGCATCATGTAAGGAATATGTGAGAGGTTAAACCTTTAATAAATTAGCTGTTAGGCCAATGCAGAGCATAATGCAGCATTTAACCACGAACATTGCATACCAATCTTATTTTAACATTTCTTTCTCCAGTCAACAGGTTTTAACATGACTTGATAACTATTATAAATTTCTATATACAGCTTCAAAAGGTTCCCACATTCATACTGACAACCAGCCATTTTTTTAGAAGATCTATTTTTTTAATTGTAGTCATGTAGTTTATTCAAAAGTAGTCTCAGACCAAGAAAGTATGCAGTTTATTGAAACTGCCCTAAAGGTAAAGTTCAGGACTTTATGAATTATAACCTAAATTCTATTTTCACTTGTAAAACAATTTGTATCTTTGCTTATTGAAGTGATGAATGAAGTTTTAACTGCAAACCATTTTTGATGTCCTGTACTGAGGTACATATTTGTTTCCTATAAAAATCAGGGAAGGCCCACCCCTAACTTCTTCATTGAAATCAGTGTTTCTAAGTAAAGAGTGTAAATAGTTTGCAATGACAATAGACTATTTTCTTTTTATAAAATGAACCCCTTGTGACCTAACACAAGCAAACTCAGGTTAGTATCAAAAATGTCCCTTTCTTCTAGGTGAAACAACCAACAGCCAAGAACATTTTATGATATTCATCATGGATGCTGGAAAATAGTATTTATTCATGGCTGTAATTTATTTTTAGTCAAATGAAGATACTTGCACCTGTGCAGCTGATTGGGTGATGACTAATATTGTTTCCAACTAACCCAAAGGTTATTCGACTTGGGGATGATTATGCTGTTACAGGGGATGTGGGAGTTTGCCCTATGCCAGAAAAACGGGTTTAAATATCTATGTTTCACCGAAAAATGATTATCAGTCGTATCACATGCTTATAAAAATATTTGTTAGAGTTGGTTGGGCCATTTTCCAATAAATATGACTATAAGCTTCATATTAACTTGGCAAAATTAGTTTTTAACATATGTGAGAAAACTAGAGTACAAGTTAAAATTCCAAGTGAAATGTTAAGTCTTTTCACTTAATTAGAACTGCAAGCAGGGTCATATTATTTCTCAATTTCTGATAATTTACCCAGAATTCCATGCACAGTCCAGAATGCAGTAAAGAACTGAAGACATTACTTCAGCAGGTATGTGTTATGCATTTTCATTATTTGTGGATGGCCTTTTGCTAATTAAAAAAAATAATTTCTCTTTCCCAGCTTAGAATTTTGGAAATTTAAACACCTCAGTGTGAATACAAGGAACAAATTATTGTGTTTTCTGTACCCATTTCAAATAATTTCCTTACAGTCACACATATGTCACTTTAAGCACAACATTAATTTTAAAAATGTAAGCTATCAAAATCACAGGATTGCTCTCAGATAAACTTGTAAGTGCCAGATCGGAAAGAATCATTTATGTCCTTGATCTGAATGTACAATTCCTAGCAGTATAATTTAGAACTACAGTATACTGGACACATCTAAACTATACAACAACAGAAAAAGAAAAAAAAAAAAAGGGTTGGTGAATGAATGCTTTGAATTCTATCTGCACATTAAGTGGGTGGATTTAAATGCATGATACCTATCTTTCCATGACAAGCATTCTATTGAAATCATTAATATAATCCTCAAAAAAGCACCACGCCCCAGGGATGCATGATCTGAGAGTTACAATAAGTAAGGTGTGTGTGCACACTCCCTTAATGACATTTGCTGTAGTTCACATTCAGGTTCATTCAGAATTTTTATATTTCAGGCTTTCTAATTGTAGGAGTTTATTCAAAAAAGCTTCTGTTTCAGTGTTTCGAAGTTCAGCATTGTCAAGTAAAAACTATTGTGCTGCAACTCCTTTGTTCCAGCAGCCTGTTATTTCATTTGCCTATGATCAAGGGGGAGTCGCCATATGATGAAGCAAAATATGGATATTTTAGAGAATTTCTTGTTGTTATATGCAAGCTGTAGTAGTATTTCAGTGACCGTGAGTAGCTACAAAGTCCACAGAACCAGGATGTAAAAGTCATAGAAACAGTAATTTTATTCCAAATGCAAAATATTCGCCAGCTTGCAGACTATACTGGTCTTTCTTCAGGCAAAATCCAGATGAATCACATAAGTAAAACAGGTGCCTCTTAAATATCCTCCCCTAGATTACATCAGTTATACAGTTGGTCAAAATTAATTGATTCATTAAGGAGAAACAACTGTTAATTAAAAGATCACAGCCTACTGGCTTCAAACTATAGGGGTTCATAGGTAAGTACAAGGCTAGTGCCCTTGTGGGCTGTTTTAAGCTTAGCCAAGTTCCCTGAAACATGAGAATAAAACCCTTTCCCTTGTATCTGTGAGGTAAACACCTTAACCATTGCCACCATTTTTAAGATATGGTTTAAACTCACAGAGTCATCATTTCTATATAATCACATTTAAGTGGCCACTTTGCTTCAGCACATAACAGTTCTATAATGCAATTTCCCTACCCTACCCCGCAAAAAAAACAAAAATATTGATAAAATCTCAAATTAATGACAGTAACATGGAGCATATCTGGCCAAAGCTTTAAGTAACACTTTGTGCTTAACATCTCTATGATGCTCCAAAGTCCTTTTACGCATGTTTTTATCCTTTGTTGAACAGTTAGCCCCACTAGGACAGTGGCCTCTTTTCAGTGGAGACCCATAGTTTTATTTGTATTGCCAGGGAAAATTTGGCTAGGGCATCTGGAAATTTCCCCTATTTCTTTTAATAGGAACTGTGGGTTGTTTTACATCCACCTGAGCTACCACCAACTCAAGCAGATGGGGAGCTCAGCTGAATGTTTCCTGCATCCCCTAATGCTACACTGTCGGCAATCCATCTACCTGGTATGGGCAGAGAACCCACAGCCTTCTGTACCAAAGGCACTTGTGCTACCTCTTGCACCACTGAGACTGCATTCTTTTTTCCTATATAAAAGCCGCTGCATTCATAGTCAGCTATGTGCAAGTTGCCTTTTGTCTTGTAGTCAACATAAAAGTTAGTATTTATAATAATAGTGTGAATGAGATTCTTAATTTTACTTGTACATAAACTTAAGTTGTATGTTCTACATGTCCCTTTATGCTCAGTGTACCTTTATTCCATTGATTACTACTATTATCTTTCCCGTTAAACAACTCCCCTTCTAGGTAAGATTCAGTTTTGCATTGCAGTGACCATTTAGCTATACTCTTCTTGCTGTGGTAAATGTTACTCTATTTAAATGCAGCTTAGTTCAGCAGACAGACAATAATGCTAGTTAGCCCATGGTCTACAGCAACAATTATAGACAGCATGTAACCTTCCTGGTAAGGGCAGTCTTTGGTAAGAATGTCCTAGAACATTTCATCATCATTTCATGTAGATTCTTTCATTGCATTCTTGCTTTTGGTTTAGTGTGCCATCCAGTTTTCCCAACATAAGCAGCTGTTCCCTTATTTCAACTTCTCAGGCCTTTATCTGAAAATTATATCTGATAACTGAGATAGTCTTAAAGGACAGTTGTGGTCAGAACCTGAACAAAAAAACATGCTGTTCTATAATCTACTACTGTCTGTTCTAACACAAAATGACCTGATGAGGGCACGTACAATGATTTGATTTTTTTTTTGGCTAGGTTTTCTTCTCCCAATATTGTACTATGTGTTCTCAAAAGATGAAACTATCATGCCCTACTTTACTGTACAAGATGGCTTTTGCATTTACTTTAAATATCAGTTGTCAGAATTATTTCTTACTTTGAAAATCTCTGAAGAGAGTATCTACAGTGTCTTTTCTAGTGACATTCTCTGATCTGTGAAGATAAATACACCTCCAGACTGGTTAAACAGTATGATTCCCTGAAGATACTTCGGGTGCAGTTAATTATATACAATAAAAACGGCTCTCCAAACAGCAATATATAATAAAACTGCTCTCCAAATGGTAAATTGGGCCTTTGTTGTGTTTTATTTAAGGACACATTCAAGTCATTGCCAGCTACAGGACCCCCTCCATGAATCAGGACACCCACTCTGCCTATTTGGATCTACTTGAGTCTTTTGAGATGCATACAAACACCATATCTTTGGGCAATTTTAACTACCCATCCATTGATTGGGTAAATTACTCATGCTCAAACTCTTTGATAGAAGTTCTTAAACTTCATTAACTCCAATGCTTTGGACCAGCTGGTTGGGACCCCCACAAGGGGTGCCAACATCCTGGATCTGGTGCTTATCAATATGGGGGACCACTGTAACACCCCCACTATGAGGTCTTTCCTGGTGAGATCTGACCACAAATCAGTCTCATTCAAAGTAACCATCACACCTGATACCCCCCAGCAGCAACTAAACTAAAAAACTTCTCCAGAGCAGATTATAACCTCTAATGGGATGGTATAAATAGCTTCACTGCACCTCCCCCATCAGACAGAATTGGCAAATATTCTGAGTTCTACAACAGTGCTTTATACAAACACCTGTATAACTGCATTGACTCGAGCGTACCTGATAGGACCAAAACAAACTCTACAATGAAAAGCAATTCTGCCTGGTGGACAACTGCCATTAACAAGCTTTACAATAAAGGGGAAGAAAAGCTTCTGAGCCCCCCAAGCCTTTTTTGTGTTGGAGGAAACCCTTCTCACTTATCAGTGGGAGTGGTAAGCTCTAGGTAGCCTATCTACCACAAGAGTGGTTTCTGGCCCAGAGATTGTAGTTTATTGGCCGTTTGGGCAGTTTTTCCATCTCTTTCAACTTTCTGGTTTATAGGTTCACAGGATCATAGGTTCATAGGTAGGTACTAGGCTATTGGACCTAGGGACTATACAAGCCCAGCCAAAAAAGTACCCTGGCTTTTGCCACCCAAGAAAATTATTTTCCTGTGCCACTGTTGAGCAGAGCCACAGAAGTGATCCCCGGGGTGAATTTCCTATTTCCCATCCAATCATCAAGATTTTTCTTGAAGAGTACTAATGAGGAGCTTTGTTTGATATAGATAGGTAGTTTATTCCAGAGTATGGGAAGTCTCTGGGACAGGAATCTATCCCTCCGGCATGTTCTGTTTGTTGTGGTAACAGAGGGATTGGGTCTTCTCTAAGTGGAGCATGACCAACAGCTCTGGGTTTGACATAGCTTTGTATGACAGGCAGAGATCACCTCTGAGTAGGCGATATGCGACAGAGTAAAGCTGGAGTTTTTTGAGATGGTCTGCTTAGGGCATCTGTTTGAGGCCAGTAATCCTCTTTGTGAGGTATTTCTGCGGCCTTTCCAGTTGTTGTAGATGTCTTGTAAGGTACATACCAAAAGGGGCGTTGTACTCTATAATGGGTATAATAAGTGATGAGTAGAGGGGAACAGTGACCGCTTTTTTTCTGGATGTGAAACCTTTTGTGATGAGGTGTGCCACATAGAAGGATTTCCTGACTACTGTGGCGATGTGATTATCAAAGGAGAGACTACTGTTCACCTGTGTCCCAAGGTCTCTTATCACACTTTCGGTGTTAAGTATACTACCGCCTATGTTGTAGTTCATGGGTACAGAGTTTTTACCAAAGGGAATGACAGTGCACTTTTTGGCATTGAGCTTGAGGCCATGGCTTTGACACCAGGCATCTGTCTCAGTGAGGCCCTTTTGTAGGATGTCCACATCGTTAGGAGTTTCGATTGTGGCTCCTAGTTTGCAGTAATCTGCGAACTTCATTAGCCAAAGACCTTCTGTGTTATCCTGTACTTCAGAGAAATAGATACCAAACAGGAGAGGGCCCAGGACTGAACCCTGTGGTACTCCATTTGTCACTGGTCTGAAGTCGGATTTGGAATCTGCTACTTTCACAGTGTGGGCTCTGTCAGTGAGCCAGTTGGCAAGCCTTCTTGTGACATAGGGATTTATACCTACTTTAGTGAGTTTATCTATAATTCCAGAGTGGGGGATGGTGTCGAAAGCCTTGGCAAGATCTAGATAGGCTGTGTGAACCACCTTACCCTCGTCTACAGCTTTGGTGACTGCTTCAAAGAAGTCTATCAGATTTAGGAGACATGATCTGCCTTTTACAAACCTGAACTGGGTGTGGTCCAGAGTTTGGAGATTACCAATGTCTTTGTTTATAAGTTCCATGATGATACATTCCATGGCCTTGCAGACCAGGCTCGTCAGGCTAATGGGGCGGTAGTTCCTGGGGTGTGTGGTGGCTCCCGCCTTGTGGAGTGGATAACCGTTGCTGTGCACCATTCAGTGGGCACAAAGCCTGAGGTGAGGCTATGATTGAACATGGTACTTAGATGGGGTGCCAGTCCGTTCTGTACTTCGTGTAGAATGCAGCCTAGGATGTTGTCTGGTCCCATGGATGCTGATTTCTTGGCTTTGAAGAGTGTGGTTTTTACCTGTGCAGCTGTGATTACAGGAACGTTGCATTCTTCTGGTATAGTGATAGGTTCAGTGCTAACTTTACCCCCCACTCACCCCGTAAAGAGCCCATCTGCCAGGATGTTGGCAGTATCAGTTGGGTCTGTATATTTAGTGTCATTGTGCTGTAACTCGGAGCAGATCTGAGTGTTGCCATTGAGATTCTTGACATAGCTATAGAATGCTTTGTGGTTGTCTTTAGAATCAGTGGCGATTTTGTTTTCGTAACTAGCTTTGGAGGATTTTATCAGGGATTGCAGCTTCTTACTGAGGCTGACCAGGGAGCGCCTCCACTCATGGGATTTTACTCTCTTTTGCAACAGTTTCTTCCTTCTGTTGTACAGTTTGTTTATGGTAGGGGACCACCAGATTGGCTTCCTTTTTTTGGAGGATACCATCTTGGTTCTGTTTGGGATAGCATGATCCATGCACTCATGTAAGTGCTTATAAAGTGCAATTGTGTAGGATTCAGTAGTTGTAACTGTATTGTCCATCTGCATGGGTGTCATGAAGTTCACCACTTCTGTCTTAAGAAGCATGACGTTGGCTTTGGAGAAATTTTTTACCATGGTTTCCTTAATGGGGGGTGGAGGCAGGATGTGGCTATTTAGAGTAATTAGCTTATGGTTGGATCGGACCAATGAGGCGTTGACTTCAGGTGTGGAACACCGGTCACTCATGTTGGTAATGACTAGATCTAGGATATTGTTGCCCCTGGTGGGGGTGTGGATAAGTTGATCCAGGGCATTGGAGTTTATGAATTCCAGAAAGCGTTGTGTGAAGGAGTTGGTACATGAGTAGTTTCCCCAGTTAATGGTGGGGTAGTTGAAATCGCCCATTATTAGGGTGTTTGGTTGAACCCTAATATTTTCCAGTACATCAGGAAAAGAGAAGTGGGAATCCTGGAGCATGGTGGGGGATCTGTAGCAAGCTACAATTTGGATTGCAGTTTTGCCCAGAGTTAGTTGCACTTGAATAACCTCGGCTGCATTATGCTGAGCAACTAGCCCGGAGGTGTGGATATCCTTAATGAATATGGACACACCTCCACCTTTGGTGTTCCAGTCCAGGTTACATGGCCAAAAAGTGTGGTATGAGTTATAGCCTGGTAGTGCAGGGGTGCTCTCTGGAGCCTTGAACCAGGTCTCAGTCACTGCACAGATATCAGTGTTCTCCATTGTAAGGAGTGCCTCGAGTGAGTGCATTTTGAGATTTAGACTTCTAGCATTGAGTAGCATCACCCTCAGTTTTTGCTTGCCTGTTCCTGTTATGGTGGTGAATTTGTCATTTGAACCTTGCCTAAAAAAAAGGCACTACAGGGGCGGCAAGAACCTTAGCCAGTATCAGGAATCCCAGGGTTGACAGGTGCAGGCCATCTCTGGCAAAGCATCGTGGTCTGTCGACCATGTCATCCCAGGCAGACAGATTCTGGATCCCTTTAGAATGACATCAGAAGCTTAGTCAATTGTTGAAGTCAATCATTTTGTCCTTGTACTGCGGTATCATTCTGGGTGATGGCAGAATGCTACTCTGGGCTAGGGTCATACCTGCCTGGGCTACAAGATTGGCGAGCTCATCCATGTCTCTTTTCATGTAGTCCAGGGAGGTACTTCTCCGGTCATTCACACCAACGTGGACAATGACAGAGTCATATTTGTACTTGTTGTGGAGTGACCTGAGTGCGTGGGCTATGTGGCAGATCCTGGCACCTGACAGGCAGCTGACAGTAACCTTCTCCTTGTTTAGCCTGGTGAGTGGGACGTCAGTGTGCCTGACTATAGAGTCACCTATGACTAGTGTGTTGGGTATGTTGTTTTGCCTTCTCTTGGCTGTGGTTGAGTGGCACACTGAGTCTGCGGGCTATGTGTCATTTGGGTTGTGTTGGGGGTGGAGGTTGCTTGCATTTCTGCTTTGGAGGTCTCTATTGCTTGAGCAGATTATTATTGAGAGCCTCTGCGAATGTTTTTGTGTTTCTTTGTGTGGATTTTGGTGGTGTAGATTTAGTGAGACTATGTGATGAGTGTGGTGTGGTGCAAGTGTTTACCTTCTCCTCGACTGTCAAGTTCAGTCTTAGTTGGAGAGAGCTTTACCTCCAGTTTGGCTAGATAAGTGCAGCTCTCACAAGTTGTAGTGTTGGGTGGTAGGAGGAGAGGGTTGTCTGTGTACATGAGGCAATTTCTACATTCCCCAAGATGCCCAGATTCATCAGATAGACAGGAGAGAACACTGGGAGCTGACCCTTGGACATGCCTGAATAAAAAAATATTTTCCTCTAGATAAGTGAGGAAAGTGAGTACAAGAGCTGTTTTTCTCTAAGCAAGTGAGGAAAGTAAGTACCAAACCTGTTTTCCTCTAGGTAATGAGGAAGGTTGAGTGCTGTAGTAATTAGTAGGTTATTTAGTGCTTACAACAAGTTCTGAACAAGTGCTGATCACGAATAAGCAAATTCAAGTGCTGAAACTAAAAATCTGTATCTGGACTAAACTAGTTACAGGAAAGGAGGGAAACAAGTCCAAATGCGAGCTTTTAAATCAGAAATTTGAGAGAGATGAACTGCCCAAACGGCCAATAAGTACAATTTCTGGGCCAGAACCACTCCTTATGTGGTAGATAGGTTACCTAGTGCTTACCACTCTCACTGATAAGCTAGAAGGCTTCCCTCCAACACAGAAAGCTTGGGGGGGAAGGGGCTCAGAAGCTTACATACAGTTCTGGATACAGCAAATCTGAATCTGGACTACACTAGTTACAGGAAAGGTAGGAAACAGACTTAGTTTTTATAAATATATATATATATATATATATATATATATATATATATATATATATACAGAAAAGTAGCTAAAACAGCAGTAAAAAAACAATTCAAATGCAGTGCAAGCTAGCACACTTGAGTACGTAGCAATGTTAGACCAAACAGTTTAAAAATGCAATTAAATTAAAAATTACTAAAAACAAGTGCAGAAGGAGTCTATTAGGTAGAATGAGGTAAAGAGATGGGACTGGGGGGAGTGTCCCAGATCAAATCTACAGTGTGGGTGGGCAAATGCAAAAGCCTCCAAATTTAAACAACAAGACAGGAATAGGGAGGGTGGGTATGGGAAAACCAACACCTTCAACAGAGATCTGAAAAACTATACAGTAAAGCAAAAATAACAGTGCACAACTCTGAAGTCAGCCAGCAGTGATATAAAATTAGTCAAGCAACAATTAACAGGAGTGCCAGAAAAATATACTTAGCTCTGTATATCTCCATATAGTTTGAAGAGCACTCTGTCAGGACACAGGAAGGCTCCAGCAATGATATGCAGGCTATTACTAAGAGGGTCTAATTTTATGCAAGTAATCCTTGAGATAGTCAGATAACACACAGGATGTAAAACCAGTGCATTAATTTTATGTTTTATATATATACATTGGTGAATTTTATACTGTATCTATTATGTGTTTATTTATACATGTATTTATTCATTTATATTACAGTATATTAGGGTTATTTGAAGTGTACAACATATAGGAAATGTTGAGGTTTTATTGGATTTTCTTTACACATATTCAATTTTATTTTAATAATGTATTTTATAGTTATGTATTTATATGTATTATAGTGGGTAATATTTAGGATGATGAATGTTTTATGTGTGATTTATTCATGAACCATGGATGTTGATTGGTTCAGTAATTAACTTTGTATTATAAATTTGCTGTCAGTTGGGGCATGCTCTATCTTGATAAAGTCTCCAAATGGTTGGAGACGAAAGCGCTTGATTCACTGGATGTATCTGATTTATTTTTATTTGTTAAATTAAAGTTCTTTCTGTAAGCACTTCTTAGTTGTTTATTTGAATTTTTTTTATCTTTCTTCACCTTGTTGCAACCAAAGCCGATTTTTGGATTGTGGTTTGTTTTTTGACTTTCAAAAGTTTGAAGTTATAGTCAGGTAACACACAGGATGTAAAATTAGTTATACCAACTTAAGAGACAGAGAAATAGGGGGAGGTGGGGAAAATCAACACTTTATGCAGCGATCTGAAAAACTATACAGTGAAGCAAAAATAACAGTGTACAACTCTGAAGTCAGCCAGCAATGATATAAAATTAGTCAAGCAACAATTACGAGTACACAACTCTGAAGTGCCAAAAAAATATACTTAGCTCTGTATATCTCCAGATAGCTTGAAGAGCACTCTGTCAGGACACAGTAAGGCTCCAGCAATGATATGCAGGCTGTTACTAAGAGGAAGCCTGTGTTTGCACTTGTTTCCCACCTTTCCTGTAACTAGTCCAGTCCAGATACAGATTTGTTGTATCCAGGACTATTTGTAAGCTTCTGAGCCTCCCAAGCCTTTCTGTGTTGGAGGGAAGCATTCTAGATTATCAGTGTGAGTGGTAAGCACTAAGTAGCCTATCTACCACAAGATCCATGTACAAATTCTTAGTTTTAGCACTTGAATTTGCTTATTCGTGCTCAGCACTTGTTCAGAACTTGTTGTTAGCACTAAATAAGCTGCAAATTACTACAGCACTCAACCTTCCTCTTTACCTAGAGGAAAACAGTTTTTGTACTTACTTTCCAGACTTGCTTAGAGAAAAACAGCTCTTGTACTCACTTTCCTCATTTGTCTAGAGGAAAGTAGTTTTTTATTCAGGCATGTCCAAAGGTCAGCTCCCAGTGTTCAATCCTGTCTATCTAATGAATCTGGGCATCTTGAGGGAATGTAGCAATTGCCTTATGTACGCAGACAACCCTCTCCTTCTACCACCCAACACCACAACCTGTGAGAAATGCACTTATCTAGCCAAACTGGAGGTAAAGTCCCCTCCAACCAAGACTGAACTTGACAGTCAAGAGGAGTAGGTAAACACTTACACCACACCACACTCATCACATAGTCTCACTAAACCTACACCACCAAAATCCACACATAGAAACACAAAAACATTCATAGAGGCTCTCAATAATCTGCTCAAGCAACAGAGACCTCCAAAGCAGAAACATAAGCAACCTCCTCCCCTTAACACAACCCAAATAACACATAGCCCACAGAATTAGTTTGCCAATAAACCACAGCCAATAAGGCAAAACAATGTACCCAACACACTAGTCATAGGTGACTCTATAGTCGGGCGCACTGATGTCCCACTCAACAGGCTAAAATAAGGAGACGGTTACTGTCAGCTGCCTGCCGGGTGCCAGGATCTGCCACATATCAGCTGCCTGTCGGGTGCCAGGATCTGCTACATAACCCATGCACTCAGGTCACTACACAACAAGTACAAATATGACTCTGTCATTGTCCACGTTGGTGTGAATGACCTGAGATGTACCTCCCTGGACTACATGAAAAGAGACATGGAAGATCTCTCTGATCTTTTAGCCCAGGCAGGTATGACCCTAGCCCTGAGTAGCATCCTGCCATCGCCTGGAATGATACCACAGTACGAGGACAAAATGACTGACTTCAACAATTGGCTAAGCTTCTGGTGTCATTCTAAGGGGATCCAGTATCTGTGTGCCTGGGACAACATGGTTGACAGACCACGATGCTTTCCCAGAGATGGCCTGCACCTGTCGCTCCTGGGGTCTTGCTGCTCCTATAGTGCCTTTTTTAGGCAAGGTTCAAATGACAAATTCACCACCGTAACAGGAACAGGCAAGCAAAAACTGAGGGTAATGCTACTCAATGCTAGAAGTCTAAATCTCAAAATGCACTCACTCGAGGCACTCCTTAAAATGAAGAACATTGATATATGTGCAGTGACTGACTGAGACCTGGTTCAAGGCTCTAGAGAGCACCCCTGCATTACCAGGCTATAACTCATACCACACTTTTCTGCCATCTAACCTGGACCAGAACATCAAAGGCGGAGGTGTGTCCATATTCCTTAAGGATATCCACACCTCCAGGCTAGCTGCGTAGCATAATGCATCCAAGGTTATCCTCTTTTCTTGATATACTAGAAAATATTAGGATTCAACCAAACATCATAATAATGAGTGATTTCAACTACCCATCATTAACTGGGGAAATCACTCATGTACCAAGTCCTTTGCGCAATGCTTTCTGGAATTCATAAATTCCAATGCCCTGGATCAAATTATCCACAACCCCACCAGGGGCAACAATATCCTAGACCTAGTCATTACCAACATGAGTGACCGGTGTTCTACACTTGGTCAACTCCTCGTTGGTCATATCTGACCATAAGCTAATCATCCTAGATATCCACATCCCGCCCCCACCCACCATTAAGGAAACCATAGTAAAAAATTTCTCCAAAGCCAACTTCATGCTTCTTAAGATAGAAGTGGTGAACTTCATGACACCCATGCAGATGGACAATACAGTTACAACTGCTGAATCCTACAAAAATGCACTCTATAAGCACTTGCACAAGTGCATGGATCGTGCTATCCTAAACAGAACCAAGATGCTATCCTCCAAAAAAAAAAAGGAAGCCAATCTGGTGGTCCCCTGCCATAAACAAACTCTACAACAGAAGGAAGAAACTGTTGCAAAAAAAGAGTAAAATCCCATGAGTGGAGGAGCTCCCTGGTCAGCTTCAGTAAGAAGCTGAGATCCCTTATAAGATCCTCCAAAGCTAGCTATGAAAACAAAATTTCCACTGATTCTAAGGGCAACTACAAAGCATTCTATAATTATGTCAAGAATCTCAATGGCAACACCCAGATCTGCTCTGAGTTACAGCACAATGGCACAAAAATTACAGAACCAACTGATATTGCCAACATCCTGGCAGATAGGTTCAGTGCTAACTGTACCCCCCTCTCACCCCCTAAAGGGGGCATATCTATACAGAAAGAATGCAGAGTACCTGTAATCACATCTATGCAGGTAAAAGCTGCACACTCTAAAACCAAAAACACAGCATCCCAGGCTGTGTTTTACATGAACTTCAGAACGAACTGGCTCCCCACCTAAGCACCCTGTTAAATCATAGTCTCACGTCAGGTGCTGTGCCCACTGAATGGAACACAGCAACAGTTATCCTACTCCACAAAGGGGGAGCCACCACTGATCCTGGGAACTATTGCCCGATTAGCCTGACGAGCCTGGTCTGCAAGGCCATGGAACATATCATCATGCAACTCATAAAAAAAGACATTGGTAACATCCAAACTCTGGACACCACCCAGTTCAGGTTTGTGAAAGACAGATCATGCCTTCTGAACCTGATCAACTTCTTTGAGGCAGTCACCAAAGTCATAGATGAGGCTAAGGTGGTTCACACAGCCTATCTTGACCTTGCCAAGGCTTTCGACAGTATTCCCCATTCTGGAATTATGGCTAAACTCACTAAACTAGGTATAAATTCCTATGTCACAAGATGGGTTGCCAACTGGCTCACTGATATTACCCACACTATAAAAGTTTCAGACTCCAAATCTGACATCAAACCAGTGACAAGTGGAGTACCACAGGGTTCAGTCCTGGGACCTTTCCTGTTTGGTGTCTACTTCTCTGAAGTACAGGCCAACACAGAAGGCCTCTGGCTAATGAAGTTCACAGATGACTGCAAACTAGGAGTCATAGTCGAGTCCCAAATGATGTGGACATCCTACAGAAGGGCCTCACTAAGACAGATGTCTGGTGTCAGAGGCATGGCCTGAAGCTCAATGCCAAAAAGTGCATTGTCATCCCCTTTAGTAAAAACTCTGTACCCATGAACTACCACATAAACAGCAGTCTATTTAATGCCAAATGTGTGATGAGACCTTGGGACCCAGGTGGACAGTAGTTTCTCCTTTGATAATCACATTGCAACAGTAGTCAGGAAATCCTTCTATGTGGCACACCTCATCACAAAAGGGTTTTCATCCAGGAAAAAAGAGGTAATTGTTCCCCTCTACTCAGCACTCATTAGACCCATTATAGAGTACAACGCCCCTTTTGGAATGTACCTCACAAGACATCTGCCACAGCTGGAAAGGCCACAGAAGTACCTCACAAAGAGGATTACTGGCCTCAAACAGATGCCCTACACTGACCATCTCAAAAAAACTCCAGTTTTACTCTGTAGCATATCCTACTCCGAGGAGATGTCTGCCTAACATATAAAGCTATGTTAAACCCAGAGCTGTTGGACACGCTATACCTAACGAAATCCCAATCCCTCTGAGCTGCATGCTCTTGGGACCTAAACCTTGTCACCACAATAAGCAGGACATGCTGGAGGGATAGATTCCTGTCCCAGAGACTTAGTATACTCCGGAACAAGCTACACATCTATGTCAAGCAAAGTTCCTCATTAGTACTCTTCAAGAAAAATCTTGATGAGTGGATGGGAAATAGAAAATACACCACCGGGATCACTTCTGTGGCTCTCCTCGACAAGGGCACAGGACATTAACTTTCTTGGGTGGCGTAACCCAGGGAAACTTGTTGGCTAGGCTTACTTAGGCCCTTGGGTTGATAGCTTAGTACCTACCTATGAACCTATGAAATTGCTGTCTAAGAGTAAGAGGGAGCAAGCCCCGAAACTGGAAACATCCCTCCTCAGTGTTATGGGACAAGACCAGCTTATTAAAAATGTATATCAATTTCAGTTTATTAACAATGCTATAATATGACTGTTAAAAAAAAAGCAAATTTAATTTGTATGCAGGGCTGGGAAAATACAGCTTCATAAGCTACAGTATCACTGTTCTTTTCAAACTGCAGTCTTTTAGTATGTAATAAGAGAGAATAGTATGTGTTGCATTAAGTAAGGCATGTAGTTATTACAAAAAGGAATTTGTCAGCCTGATTCCTGCAGGCTAGGAGTGCGTTGTTGCTAGGGCAGGTTTGAAACATCCAAGGTCATAAACAAGACCCCTTGGAAACAGGTGAATCATGTATAGGAAGGTGTTCACATGAAGTCTGAGGCAAAAATCACGAGAGATGAGGACATTTGCAAAGTTTTCTATAGGACACAGTCATTATAACATAATGAAATTGCATGAGCAGTTGGATAAGAAAATGTATAAAATTACAGTTTTTGTATGTAAAGTGAGAATGCTTCATCAAGGGCTATGAAGACCGACTGCCACCACTGGAAAAATACAATTTCTGTTTGCATATCCAGAAGTGTTGTTCCTGACTGAAGGCATATAAGGTAAATTCTTAATGTTATTTATTTATGACTATAACAATTTGGTGCTGTGACTTGGATATGAACTTTGGTATTGCTGCAGGGCAGTTCTGGAATATGGCCCATCACAGATTTGTGAATTCCACACTGCTTTGTATGAATAGCCTGAGACTCAGATGTACAGCTATTCAGGGTGTGTAAACATGCTAGACTTGGCAGGGAAATTGCTTTGCAAGGGGAAAAGGGTTGGTTTGTGTTTTTTTTTTTTTTTTTAGACAATTTTAGCAAATGTAAGTGCATGACTATGTTTGTAGTATAAGTGCATGACTGTGTTTTTGTGACTGAGTGGTTGTAAGATATACAAGTAATAGTGGAAAGACCCCACAGTTAATGAGTATAGTAAATGTATGTGCACATACAGTAAAGGACAAATTAACACAAGGAGGCGCCTTGTGTTGAGGGTGATACTCTCAGGATTAAAAGGTAAGAAATATGAGTGATGTTTTTATTCTGTCAATGTATGAGAGAAAGAAAAGAAAAAGTTAAAAGCGAAAAATAAATTTAAAACAAGTTCATGAGCCCACTGCATGATTGGGACGTAGACTATACAAGTTCATGAGCCCACTGCATGAGTGGGACGTAGACTATACAAGTTCATGAGCCCATAGCATGATTCGGACATAGACTATATACTGTTAAAACAAATTCATGAGCCTACCACATGATAGGACGTAGTGGTATGTGTTGTTAAAATAAATTCATGAGCCCAAAAGCATGCTGGGACTTAATGTGATTGTGTGAAAGTACCCTTAGAGGTTCGGAAAGAGTGGTCAGTTCTGGACACATTCCTTATCCGCCCCATTATCCTGACTGCAATACTGGAGCTGTAACTTTTGAGCTCCCGCAGGGACAAAAGCAAGGGAGTGCTGTGGGAAAAGGCTGATGGAAACCTCCCCCCTGTTGCTGCATGCCAACTGACTCCCTACCTTTCCTTCCCTGTATAGCGTGTGGATTACTACAGTTATTTTCTGTCTTTGGAACGGCCAGGATCCAAGAGTTGTAAGGTAAGCCTAACATTTTTATTATTACTGATTTATAAAATAAGAAAAATGGGAGGAAAGATAAGCAAGCAAGATCAAATCCCTGAAAAGAGAACACCTGCATATTTTATGTATTTTAATTATGGGAAGGAACGTTGTAAATATATGCATGACTGGTTTCAGCTTACTAAGAATTGTGCTGGTGGGGTATTTCCATTAAATGGAAATTATGATAACACTAAATTGCTGACAGTGAAAGGTATTTTGAAGAAAAGAAAAGCAAAGTAAGTTGGGGGACAGGTCTATATTAGATAGTCGACGTTCCTTAACTCTGAACACCTAATGGTCGAATCATTAAGTTCAAAGTTACAGAACTTCGACTATACAAAAAAAAAAACCAACGTAAGCTTACAATAACTTGTAAGCAGTGTGGCAAGCCCCCCCACACCCCTTGCTACTTAAATATACCAACTCCAAGATCGCACCACATTGAAGTGAATGGAAACCATCCTCTTACGTAGATTTCCATTCAAACACTCAAACTTTTACAAATTAGAAAGTATACTCTCGACCATATGTGGGTCGAATTTGTAAAAGTTTGACTACGTGAATGGAACCCATGGGGAACAAATGACAGCATTTTATTCTTGGTACAGTGAAGCACTTGAAAGGTAAAAGGACTCAGCATTAAGAGGGTTGCAGGATGTTAATAAGAAATTGTTGCAACAAGTTAAAGAGGTTAAAAAGGAAGTACAGACAAGTAAAAAGGGACCCCTTTATCCTTTCTTAGCAGGTTTGGAACAAAATGAAGATGTCCAAAAAGCAGAAACTTCTGAAGAGGATGATAATCCTCCAGTAGCTATTGGACCCTCACCCCCATATGCACCAGTATGGGTATCTCCTGTACAAGACTCCATTTCTCAGACCCCTACCTTTCAGTCTGCTGTCCATTGGACACCTAGTTCATGTGATACTGGTACATCTCAGGCTAGTTCCCCTGTTCAATCTTCATCTTCTGAACAGGAATCTGCAGTTGAGGGGGTTCTTTCTATCCTCAGGTAGCTTCTACTTCCCCAACAGGGGCATTAGTATTTGACACTACTGTCTCTCACCATACATGCTCACATGACAGAGTACAACAAGAGATTACAACCTCTGGAGGGGATCTGTTGGCACCTCTCAGGGAAATTTTGGGGGTTAACAATAGGGAACGTTTTCATCGTCCTTGGACCCCTGCTGATTTGGATACTATGTCTAAAAAATTTCCAAATACTACAGATGATCCATTAAAATTCAATGAAAAATTAAAAACTATAATAGAATGTTACAATCCTACTGACAGATTTAAATCAACTGCTGAGGGTAGTTACTTCAGATGAAATAAGGAAGCAGTTACTGGAAAAGGCTGACATAACAGATTTCACTCTCATAGGGAATGCATTAACAAATAAACGAACAGCATTGTTAAACAAGATTACAGATGCGTGTCAAGCTAGGACTGATTGATCTAAAATACAGGCATGTAAACAAAATAAAGGGGAAGCCCCTGCAGACTATTTGAGTCACCTTAAAACAGTACTTGCTAGACATTCAGGAATACCAGACCCAGAAGAGCAAGCTAAACCAGCTATCGGGGCAGCCTTTGTGCAGGGTTTGCAAGCTCCTGTACAAAATCAAATAAAGCAAGTGCTCATAGACTGGCAAGGAAAGGACTTAGAGTCTTTATTAAGTGCTGTAAATCATTATACAGAGTATCAGGAAAAAGGAAGGAAGGATACTGAGGATAAGCTGTTAACTTTACAAATTAGGCAGCTGGAAAACCCAGCGGGTCAAGGTAGAAGCAGGGGAAGGGGTTCATAGGTAGGTACTAAGCTATCGGCCCTGGGGCCTATACAAGCCCAGCCAAAAAGGTACCCTGGCTTTTGCCACCCAAGAAAATTATTTTCCTGTGCCACTGTCGAGCAGAGCCACAGAGGTGATCCCTGGGGTGAATTTCCTATTTCCCATCCAATCATCAAGATTTTTCTTGAAGAGTACTAATGAGCTTTGTTTGATATAGATAGGTAGTTTGTTCCAGAGTATGGGAAGTCTCTGGGACAGGAATCTATCCCTCTGGCATGTTCTGTTTATTGTGGTGACAAGGTTTAGTTCCCTAGAGCATGTAGCTCGGAGGGATTGGGATTTCTTTAAGTGGAGCATGTCCAACAGCTCTGGGTTTGACATAACTTTGTATGTTAGGCAGAGATCACCTCTGAGTAGGTGATATGCAATGGAGTAAAGCTGGAGTTCTTTGAGACTGTCTGCGTAGGGCATCTGTTTGAGACCGGTAATCCTCTTTGTGAGGTATTTCAGTGGCCTTTCCAGTTGTTGTAGATGTCTTGTGAGGTACATACCAAATATACTCTATAATGGGTCTAATGAGTGATGAGTAGAGGGGAACAATGACCTCTTTTTTTCTGGATGAGAAACCTTTTGTGATGAGGTGTGCCACTTAGAAGGATTTCCTAACTACTGTGGTGAGGTGATTATCAAAGGAGAGACTACTGTCCACCTGTGTCCCAAGGTTTCTTATCCCACTTTTGGTGTTAAGAATACTACCACCTATGTTGTAGTTCATGGGTACAGAGTTTTTACCAAAGGGGATGACAATGCACTTTTTGGCATTGAGCTTGAGGCCAAGGCTTTGACACCAGGCATCTGTCTCAGTGAGGCCCTTTTGTAGGAGGTCCACATCGTTAGGAGTTTTGATTATGTCTCCTAGTTTACAGTCATCTGCGAACTTCATTAGCCAAAGACCTTCTGTGTTAGCTTGTACTTCAGAGAAGTAGATAGCAAACAGGAGAGGACCCAGTACTGAACCCTGTAGTACTCCACTTGTCACTGGTCTGAAGTCGGATTTGGAGTCTGCTACTTTCACAGTGTGGGTTCTATCAGTGAACCAGTTGGAAACCCATCTTGTGACATAGGGATTTATACCTAGTTTAGTGAGTTTATCTATAATTCCAGATTGGGGGATGGTGTCGAAAGCCTTGGCAAGATCTAGATAAGCTGTGTGAACCACCTTATCCTTGTCTACGGCTTTGGTGACTGCTTCAAAGAAGTCTATCAGGTTTAGGAGACATGATCTGCCTTTTACAAACCTGAACTGGGTGGGGTCCAGAGTTTGGAGATTACCAATGTCTTTGTTTATATGTTCCATGATGATACGTTCCATGGCCTTGCAGACCAGGCTCGTCAGGCTAATGGGGTGGTAGTTCCTGAGGTCTGTTGTGGCTCCCCCCTTGTAGAGTGGGATAACCGTTGCTGTGCACCATACAGCAGGCACAAAGTCTGAGGTGAGGCTATGATTGAACATGGTACTTAGGTGAGGTGCCAGTTCGTTCTGTAGTTCATGTAGAACATAGCCTGGGATGTTGTCTGGTCCCATGGATGCTGTGTTCTTGGCTTTGGAGAGTGTGGTTTTTACCTGTGCAGCCGTGATTACAGGAACTTTGCATTCTTCCAGTGTAGAGATGGGCTCTTTAGGGGGTGAGAGGGAGGTAAAGTTAGCACTGAACCTATCCGCCAGGATGTTGGCAATATCAGTTGGGTCTGTATATTTAGTGCCATTGTGCTGTAACTCAGAGCAGATCTGAGTGTTGCCATTGAGATTCTTGACATAGCTATAGAATGCTTTGTGGTTGTCTTTAGAATCAGTGGCGATTTTGTTTTCATAACTAGTTTTGGAGGATTTTATCAGGGATCGCAGCTTCTTACTGAAGCTGACCAGGGAGCTCCTCCACTCATGGGATTTTACTCTCTTTTGCAACAGTTTCTTCCTTCTGTTGTACAGTTTGTTTATGGCAAGGGACCACCAGATTGGCTTCCTTTTTTTCGAGGATAGTGGCTTGGTTCTGTTTGGGATAGCACGATCCATGCACTCATGTAAGTGCTTATAAAGTGCAATTGTGTAGGATACAGTCGTTGTAACTGTATTGTCCATCTGCATGGGTGTCATGAAGTTCACCACTTCTGTCTTAAGAAGCACGGTTGGCTTTGGAGAAATTTTTTACCATGGTTTCCTTAATGGGGGGTGGTGGCAGGATGTGGATATCTAGGGTAATTAGCTTATGGTCGGATCGGACCAATAAGGCATTGACTCCAGGTGTGGAACATTGGTCACTCATGTTGGTAATGACTAGATCTAGGATATTGTTGCTCCTGGTGGGGGTGTGGATAAGTTGAGCCAGGGCATTGGAGTTTATGAATTCCAGAAAGCGTTGAGTGAAGGAGTTGGTACATGAGTAGTTTTCCCAGTTAATGGTGGGGTAGTTGAAATCACCCATTATTAGGGTGTTTGAACCCTAATATTTTCCAGTACATCAAGAAAAGAGGAGTTGGAATCCTGGGGCATGGTGGGGGATCTGTAGCAAGCTAAAATTTTGATTGCAGTTTTGCCCAGAGTTAGTTGCACTTGGATAACCTCGGCTGCATTATGCTGAGCAACTAGCCTGGAGGTGTGGATATCCTTAATGAATATGGGCACACCTCCACCTTTGGTGTTCCAGTCCAGGTTACATGGCCGAAAAGTGTTGTATGAGTTATAGCCTCGTAGTGCAGGGGTGCTCTTTGGAGCCTTGAACCAGTTCTCAGTCACTGCACAGATATCGATGTTCTCCATTTTAAGGAGTGCCTTGAGTGAGTGCATTTTGAGATTTAGACTTCTAGCATTGAGTAGCATCACCCTCAGTTTTTGCTTGCCTGTTCCTGTTACGGTGGTGCATTTGTCATTTGAACCTTGCCTAAAAAAGCACTATAGGGGAGGCAAGAACCTTAGCCAGTATCCGGAATCCCAGGGGTGACTGGTGCAGGCCGTCTCTGGCAAAGCATCGTGGTCTGTCGACCATGTCATCCCAGGCAGACAGGTACTGGATCCCTTTAGAATGGCACCAGAAACTTAGCCAATTGTTGAAGTCAATCATTTTGTCCTTGTACTGCGGCATCATTCTGGGTAATGGCAGAATGCTACTCAGGGCTAGGGTCATACCTGCCTGGGCTACAAGATTGGAGAGCTCTTCCATCTCTCTCTCTTCATGTAGTCCAGGGAGGTACATCTCAGGTCATTCACACTAACATGGACAATGACACAGTCCTATTTGTACTTGTGGAGTGACCTGAGTGCATGGGTTATGTGGCTGATCCTGGCACCCGACAGGCAGCTGACAGTAACCTTCTCCTTGTTTAGCCTGGTGAGTGGGACATCAGTGTGCCTGACTATAGAGTCACCTATGACTAGTGTGTTGGGTATGTTGTTTTGCCTTATTGGCTGTGGTTAAGTGGCTCACTGAGTCTGCGGGCTATGTGTCATGTGGGTTGTGTTGGGGGGTGGAGGTTGCTTGCATTTCTGCTTTGGAGGTCTCTGTTGCTTGAGCAGATTATTATTGAGAGCCTCCGCGAATGTTTTTGTGTTTCTATGTGTGGATTTTGGTGGGGTAGAGGAATTGCTAGAGGATTTAGCAAAATTGCTGGTCAAGGGGAACAAGGTGCAGCTGGTTGGCAACAATGAGCTGGCAGTGCCCCTCCAACGTCATCTAATACATCTTGCTTTAATTGTGGAGAAGCAGGACATTGGAGAGGGGAGTGTCCACACAGGCAAATGCAGAGAGTCCAAGACACTTGGACTGAGTGGCAACCAAATTATAATAATGCAGTTTTTCCTCTACCACCTCCTCAGATTGGAAGAAGTCAGAAAGCTCCATACTGACTAGGTGAAGAAGATAAAACAGAAGTGAATCGTAACCCTCTACTGCCAATAGATCAAAATGGGCCCTACATTATGATGAAATTTCTGGTGGACACTGGAGCTAGTAGGTCAGTGCTAAAAATTATTTCAGATAGTCAAATACCAGTATCAGAGCATAAAGTAAAGGCAGTTGGAGTAACAAATACTATGGTTACATATCCTGTTTCAGAACTCACCCCCATTTCTTTAGGTCTGATTAAAGAAAAGTATTCTTTTGAGTACTACTGCACCAGTAAACCTACTAGGAAGAGATTTGTTATGTAAGCTGGGTTGCACTATTTACTGTACCCCAGAAGGGGAGTATCTAAATGTTCCAACAGAATCAGAGGGGAAGTATTGTCAGTTTTAGCAGAAGCTGAGGAACAGCCCGCTGGAAGCATACAGGCAGATGAAGAGTTACTACAGCAGGTACCTGCCAACTTGTGGGCTAAGCATGCAAATGAAGTAGATATACTGAAATCAGCAGAACCAGTAGAAATAAAATTAAATCCATCAAAACCACTCCCAGAGTTCCACAATATCCACTACAGTCGAAAGCAGAGCAGGGAATCAAACCTGTAATTCAGTCTCTAATACAGCAAGGAATAATAATACCAGCTAAAAGCCCTTGTAATACTCCTATTTTTCCAGTGAAAAAGCCAGGAAAGGATACTATAGATTTGTGCAAGACTTAAGGGCTGTAAATAATGTAGTACTAACTACTTTTCCTGTTGTTCCAAATCCAGCAACAATACTGAGTTGCATACCACCTACAGCTAGTTACTTTTCTGTGATATATTTATATTCAGCATTCTTTTCTATACCTATTCACCCTGACAGTCAGTTTCTGTTTGCTTTTACTTATCAGAGACCGCAATATACATGGACACGGTTGCCACAAGGATATACTGAATTTCCTTCATTATTTTCTAAAATTCTAAAAAAAAAATTGGAGAATGTGACATTTCCGGGTGTGTCTGTGTTGGTACAATATGTACATGATTTACTAATAGCATCAGACTCCTTTTAGCAATGTCAGCAGAATACCTTACATCTTCTGACTATCCTTGCAGAAAAGGGACACAAAGTGTCTAGAGAAAAACTACAACTGTGGTCATCTCTGGTACGTTATCTTGGTCATTTAATGTCTCATGGTAGCAGGCAAGTCTTACCATCTGGTATTGATGCAATATCTAAGGCCCCACATCTGACTACTCAGAGACAGCTTAGGTCTTTCCTAGGTATGACAGGATACTGTAGACAGTGGATCCCTAACTACGCAGAAATTGCCAAACCATTGACAAATCTTTTAAAGCAGGATACACCAGAGCCTCTCCTTTGGAACAGTGAAGAGGAAAATTAATTTCAGAACTTGAAGCAAGCTTTAGCTACTGCCCTAGCTTTGGGGTTACCAGATTATAATAAACCTTTTATTTTATTTTGTCATGAAATAAATGGATTTTCTCAAGGAGTACTTGCACAAAAACATGGGGACAGCTATCGTCCATTAGCTTATTACAGCACAGCACTTGATTCTGTTGCAAAAGGGTTTCCACCATGTTTAAGGGCAGTTGCCGCTGCTGCCATTCTAGTTAATCTGGCACAATTCTTGGTGCTTGGGCATGATCTCACAGTAGCTGTCCCTCATTCTGTATCATCTCTTTTGCTTAAAATGAAATCTCAACCACTCTCAACTGCATGTCTAACTGGATATGAACTTGCACTTCTTTCTGATCCATCTATTTCTCTGATCCGCTGTCTTGTTCTAAATCCTGCATCTCTGTTGCCCACTGCTGAGGATGGTGAAGAGCATGATTGCGTGTGTGTGTAACTATTTTCTTTCTCCTAGGGAGGACTAAAAGGACACTCCTATACCCAATGCTGACATGCATCTGTTTGTGGATGGCTCCTGTGGAAGAGATCAAACAGGAAAGTTGATCTCGTGAATAGCAGTCTGCACCGAGAAACAATATTGTTGCAACAAAGATTAGAGGGTGTTCACTCTGCTCAAATAGCTGAGCTAGTAGCTTTGCAAAAAACCTATGAGTTGGCTAAAGACAAGGTGGCCAATATTTTTACAGACAGACGACATGATTTTGGGCAACTTTGGAGAGAGTGGGGGTTTTTGACCTCTTCAGCAAATCAAATTAAAAATTCAGGGTACATAAAATCATTGTTAGATGCACTTTTGTTACCTAAAAAGCTGTCTGTAATCAAATGTTGTGCCTATCAAAAGGGCATAGATGCTGTAACAAAGGGCAATAACTTGGCAGACCAAGCTGCTAAACAAGCAGTAGAAGATTGTTGTAAAGATCTGTGCATGTTAACTAGGACAAAATCTAACAGTAATGATGTTTGATTTTAAAAAGTTGTCAGCCTTTCAAGCTGAAGCATCACAGGGAGAAGTTATGAGGTGGCTCAAGGATGGATCTGGAAAATCCTCTGATGGCATATGGTGGCGCCTGCCTCTTTGCTACCTTACCTGGTAAGGGCATATCATCTACCAGCCCATACAGGTAAGACAGCTTTATTTAATCAAATTACCCAAAGTTGGTATGCCCCTTATGTCTCCTCTTCAGTATGTACAAAATTGTAGTATTTGCTTGGAATATAATACAAGCAAACATGCCAACAGCAAATCTGCATGTTTACCTCCACACTGCGGACCTTTTGTTAATATACATCTGGATTTCATCCAGATTCCTAAGACTAATAACTTACAATTTATTTTGGTGGTAGTGTATATGTTCTCCGCATGGGTGGAAGCTTACCCATGTCGCAAAGCTGATGCAGTCAATTTTAAAAAAAAATGATCTGATTATATACCAAGATTCAGTATACCCAGCATTGTTAACAGTGACCAGGGAACTCATTGTAATAATAATATGTTTAAAGAGATATGTAAAGCTTTTAATACTAAGTTGAGTCTTCACTGTCCCAACCATCCCCAGTCATCTGGATTAGTGGAAAGGGTAAACAGGACCCTTAAAAATAAAGTTTCGAAGATTTGTGCTGAAACCCATTTAAATTGTCCTGAAGCCCTTACCTTAGCATTAATGAGTATGAGACCCTCACTGAATGCCACCAGGAAATTGAGTCCATATGAAATATTAATGGTGAGACCCATGGCCCATCCAGCTACTCCTCCAGTGGGAAATGCCGATGTAACTTTGTCAGATGATACTATGATTTCTTATTGTAGGAGACTCCTCAAAATTTTGCAGCAATATCATGGAACAGTAAGAGCAGCATTACCAAAGCCTCCTTACAGCCCTGTCATCAACTACAACAAGGTGATTGGGTATATGTGAAAGTTTTTGAGAGAAAAAACTGCCTGAGTCTGAGGTGGACGGGGCCTTTTCAGGTCCTGCTTACCACTTTGACAGCAGTTCGCTGTGCAGGACTACCAACGTGGATCCATTCATCTCATTGCAAGAAGACCTGTCGTGTGGGGACCCCAGATGAATGTGACAGATAAATCATCTGAGAAGGTCAACTTCAGTAGCAGTTCATGATGAATGCAGTGACAACAGATACTTTTGCTTTGTTTCTGCTGCTGTTCCCTTCTGTAAACTGGTCGAGAGAAAACAGTTTCTTGCTGGTCCTTTGGCAATATGCCAAGGACTAAACAAAACAAACTGCTAGATATGTTCGCATATACCTCATCATTCTAAGGCAGGGATTCCTATGATTCTTATCCCTGCATTACAGGTGTCATTTAAAAAGGACCTTAATGACATCAGCTTAATCTGGTGTAATATAACTATTTTTTCAAAGGTTGTGTCTCTTCAACTTGCAACCACACATCATTGAGATACATGTTATGCCAGAAATGGGACTGTACCAGTAGGAAAAAGCAAATGTAATGACACCGGGCATAAAAGTGTGTTAAACTCTTTGCACTTAAAAAGCTATGACTAGGGGCGTGGCATGGGCATGATAAGTGACCGTTACTACATCTGTGGTGATCATGCCTACCCCTGGTTGCCTACAAACTGGTCTGGATGTTACTTTGTAGGCTATATTACTCCTGCTTTTCAACATTTTGAACACCCACCAGCAGGTAGACTGAGAAATAAGTGAGCAATCCACTGGAAAGAGCAACTATTTTCAATTTTTAATCCTGGGTATGGAGTGCAAAGGACAATCCTTGAAATCACCATGCTTGCCCAAATTCTACAGGAGGTGGCCAACGAAACTTCACATCAGGATGGCAAATTGAGAAATGACTGAAATGCAAACTGTGGTGTTACAGAATGGAATGGTACTTGATATAATGCTTGATGCAAAGGGGGTGGTCATGTGCCCTCATAGGGAGTCGTTGCTGTTCGTATATTAGGGACTTTCATGATGAACAGGAAAAACTGGCAAATATCATGGAACAAAGGGCCAAAGAGTTGGACAGCACATCCAAAATTTTTGGTAACCTGGGAACTAGCATAATCCAGGGTACTGTCATTGTACTTTTTATTATATTTGTGATCATTTTGGTATTTTCTATTCTAAAGGCAGTGATTACAAGATGTTTAACCTCACCTGCACATGAAATGCCACTGCAGACACAAATCAATGACAGTTCTATTTTGACAGAAGTTAATGATGAATATTATGATGCTGAGGCATATTTTATCAAGTTAAGAAAAATAAAAATCTAATTATATGTATGGTATCACACTGATACTGTCAGAGGGAGGAAACTGTTATGGGACAAGACCAGCTTATTAAAAATGTATATTCATTTCAGTTTATTAATGATGCTATGATATGATTGCTAAAAAAAAAAAAGCAAATATAATTTGTATGCAGGGCTGGAAAAAATACAGCTTCATAAGCTACAGTATTACTGTTCTTTTCAAACTGCATTCTTTTAGTATGTAATAAGAGAGAATAGTATGTATTGCATGAAGTGAGGCATGTAGTTATTACAAAAAGGAATTTGTTAGCCTGACTCCTCCAGGCTAGGAGTGTGCTGTTGCTAGGACAGGTTTGAAACATCCAAGGTCAGAAACATGACCTCCTTGGAAGCAGGTGAATCATGTATAGGAAGGTGTTCACGTGAAGTCTGAGGTGAAAATCATGAGGGATGAGGACATTTGCAAAGTTTTCTATTGGACAGAATCACTATAACATAATGAAATTGCATAAGCAGTTTGATTAGAAAATGTATAAAATTACAGTTTTTGTGTGTAAAGTGAGAATACTTCATCAAGGGCTATGAAGACTGACTCCCAGCCCTGTAAAAATAAAATTTCTGTTTGCACATCCTGAAGTGCTGCTCCTGACTAAAGGCATATAAGGTAAATTCTTAATGTTATTTATTTATGACTATAACATCAGCTTAAACAAGCAAATAAGACTTCTTGTGAAGTCCTCCAAAGCAAACTATGAATCCAAATTAAGATGTTCTTCATGTTTCACTGTTGCAATCATTACATTTGGGTAATCTGCTGGTAGGTTGCCCTCAGTCAGCCTGAATTCCAAAGTCTTGGGTCCTGCGTCGGTTGCCGTCTCCTCTTGCATGACGTCAGGTCGTCAGGGGTATAAAACATGCAGCGGACACCATTTTCTTTAGTCTTTCTTGCCGCGCGGTGCCCGAAGCAGAAGCATTTCACAAGTGCTGGTTGGCCAACTCCTGAAATATTCGAGTTTGAGTTTCAGAACCGAAGTCTTCACTAAAGCTAAGTACCCTGTTGGGGAAACTTTTTTCTTGCTCCTTACCGATGTCAGAAAAAGTTAATAATTGTATTACTAGTGGGAAGCAAATACCTCATAAGGATTTCCATTTATACTGTATTCCTTGCCTAGGCCCTGATCACAACGTGCCTGGCTGTCGGTTTTGTACTAGATTTAACCAACGCACTATTAAGCATCGGTATATTTTTGCCTCAAAGTATTTTGGAAACAGATTTAACTACCCAGAAATGTCATTGAATAGCAATCCGACTACCGGAGTACATAAAAAATGCAAGGAAAAGGACAGAGAGAGAGAGAGAGTCGAGGTCCAAAACCAACAACGAAGTTTCTCCTAAGCCAGTCGCCAGTTTGCTGGTACTCGGTGAGGTGCTTTTGCAGCCCCTGATACCCGCTATTTTAGAGTTGCAGGCCTCTACTGACACCCATGTGGAGTCTGGCATGCCGTGAGATACTCAAAGTATTGGACCCACGGATGTATCTCCCTCGGATGGGTCTGGAGCCGCTGAGCAGGTACCAGCTTCTGGGGGGTTTTCAGGCCTCAACATTTGTATATCAAACCGACGACAGCTACAAATCCAAAGACAAAAGCAACTTCTAAAACTAAAAAACCGATGCATGAGCCACATGCACAGACCTCTATGCCTAAAAAACAAATAATCAAAATGGCTGAAGACCTTATTACCTTGATCAGGGGTTCCCATCCCCCTCCAGATAAGAGGCCTAGGCAAGACACTGATTATGAATCTTCAGATCAGGTTTCTATTTCTTCTGATTACTCTTCCATTCAAGAATTATCTATGCCTCCCTACGAGGATTCTGATGCGGAGGAGTCTATACCATATGCATCACCTCCTGAGGATTATTCATTTGGAGAAACCTTGCATACATTGAGGGAGCATTTTCACTGGGAGTGTCAAGATTTCTCAGAATCAAAAAAGAGGCTCAAGGATTTCCTTCTTCTCCATCAGCACAGGCCTTTAGCCATTCCCCCTGTTTTAGACATTGTGGATGATGTGTTTTCGGAGTCAAGCTTGACCCCTGACTCCTTACCTCTGGCTCCCAGTAAGCCTGACAAATATTACAGGGTCCCTGACTCACATAAATTTTTATTTAGAAACCTTACTGCTGATCCAGAAACTATTTCACAGGGTCCAAAGGGAGTTAAGGCCTCAACAGCAAAAAATCCTACCTCCTCTGACAGAGATTCAAGGGCACTGGACAGATGGGGAAAAAGGGTTTATACATCTGCAACCTTGGCAATCAGGGCCTTAAACTGTCAATTTCATATGCTTAAGTATCAACAACATGTTATGGGTTTGCTGAAACAGAAAATGATGTTGATTTCTGAATGTGCAGAAAATAAAGAATTACAGGAATTATTGCATGCAGCTGAACAGGTTGGAAAGCATACTTTGCAATGTGGTTTTGACTCCTTAGAGGCCTCCGGCAGGGCTGCAGTTACTGGATCTGTGATTAGGAGGCATGCCTGGCTAAAGGAACAAAATTTGCCTGATCATGTTAAAGCTAAATTGCTAGATGCACCTTTACAGCATGATGCTGTGTTTGGTATTAAGGCAGAAGAGGTTTTAAAGAAAATGGAAGACAAAGCTAAGTTTATGCAAACTGTAAAAGACTTCTTACAAGTGCAGCCACCAAGATTCAGTAGACACTGGCCTACAAAAAATTGGTCCTTTCCTGTGTCAGACAGAGCTCAAAGGGGAAAATCCAGACGCCCTAAGGGTTCCAGATACCAGGCGCAAGATTCATACAGGTCAAAGCAATGCGGCGCTTCTACCTCCAAATCTGGAGGAGATAAAGCGCAAACCTACAGAAAACAGTCCCAATGGCTTCCCTCTGCCTACACCAATCACTTATCTTTTGGCAGCACCCTTAGGGGGAAAATTAGCACTTTTTGCTCAAAATTGGCAGTTAATAACCCAGGAAAAGTGGGTACTAAACATAGTATCACAGGGATAAAGATTCCATTTCCACACTCTGCCAATGGCAAACGGTTGGCCAGATCTGCCAAAAAATCAATGGGCAGAGGCACAGAAACAGGTTACGTCCCTCATGGATATGGGGGCCATTCAGCCAGTACCAGAACAAGAAAAAGGGCAAGGTTTTTACTCAAGACTGTTCTTGGTACCCAGAAAGGACAAGGCCTGGCGGCCAATACTGGATTTATCGATTTTGAACACATACCTGGACACTCCAAAATTCAAAATGCTGACTTTGCAGCAGCTTCTGCCCATGTTGGGCAAGGATGCTTGGCTGGTGACACTAGACCTAAAAGAAGCATACCTGCATGTCCCAATAAGACAATCGTGCAGAAGATACCTCAGATTCAAGGTTGGCTTAATGCATTACTAATTCTCTGCACTGCCCTTTGGCTTATCTACTGCACCCAGGGTCTTTACAAAGTGCCTGGAACCAGTAATTGCATTTTGCAGACAAAGAAGTATACAAATATATCCTTATTTGGATGACTGTCTCATTCAAGCAGAGAACAAGAACATTCTTCTTCAATGCCTGGTGTTTGTGAAAAGGCTTCTAACATGCCTAGGGTACATAATAAATGAAAAGAAATCACAACTGGTACCCTCTCAAAAGATAACATTCCTGGGTGCAAGCTTGAATACAACTGCCCAGATGGCTTACCTCATGCCAGACAAGCAAAGGCAACTGACTTCTTACTTCAAACTGATGGCAACAAAAACCCAGTTATCTGCAAGACAAATTCTGTAGGCTTTGGGCTTCATGGCATCCTGCATCCTACTTATTCCATATGCAAGACTGCATATGAGGAAACTTCAATGGTACCTAAAAAGTTTATGGAGTCAGCATTCTCACAGTCTGGAAACAATAATTCCTCTCATTCCCTGCCTACAACAGGAGTTTCTATGGTGGGCAAAGGCATGTCACCAAAACATGGGATGGGCCTTCACTCTACTCCCTACCAGCCAAACCTTAACAACAGACACATCAGATTATGCCTGGGGGGCCCACATGGCAGGAAGATGCATTCAGGGCATATGGTCCCCAAAACAAATGCATCTACATATCAACCAGAAAGAGATGCTAGCTGTTCAAAATGCCCTAACAGCCTTCAAGGACTTACTTCATCCAGGAGAACTACTGATAAAGACTGACAACATCACGGTCATGTGGTATATAAACAAGCAAGGGGGCACACACTCATACACCCTTTGCAGATTAGCCATGGCACTGTGGGACACAGCTTTGACTTACTAAATACATCTTCAAGCTCAATTCCTGCCAGGAAAGTAAAATACTCTGGCAGACAATTTAAGCAGAAACCTTATGGATCCTCATGAGTCGAAAATAAATCCACAAGTCTTCAGCATGATAACAAAGAAATGGGGGAGCCCAGACATAGATCTATTTGCCTCTCCACAAAATTATCAATTGAAAGGATTCTGCACAAGCACTTATCACAGACAAGCATGGAAAGTGGACGCTCTATCCTTCAGTTGGAAAAATCTATCAGTTTACGCCTTTCCTCCTCTGCCTCTTCTTCCCAAAGTCCTCCTAAAAGTCAGACAAGAGAAACCAAAGATGATACTAATTGCCCCGGACTGACCCTGCCAATACTGGTACCCAATCCTAAGGAACTTGTCTCAATACCCAGCTTGGACCTTACCTCAAAGACCTCAATTACTGTCCCAGCAAAACAATCCGATCCTGCACAATCAGCTCCAGACACTGAACCTGGCAGCATGGCTGATCATGTAGTTATACAAACAACACCTCTCAGTAAAGCTGTGAAGGATGTCATTTTGGAAGCCAGAAGGCCTAGTACTAGAAAATCTTATGCTGATAAATGGAAGATATTCTGTGCTTGGAATCAAGCACAAGGAACTGATACAACAGAACCAAATATTCCCCAGATAATACAATACTTGACTGAGATGCTTGACAAAGGCCTATCTTTCTTATCAATTAAAATCCATGCCTCTGCCATTTTGGCTCATTACACTACAGAGCCACCAATCTTTTCTCATCCTTTACTAAAGCAGTATCTTAGAGGAGCCAAAAATGTAAGGCCTCAAAGAAGATCACCATTACCTGCATGGGACCTCAACTATGTGTTGGAAAAGCTCACCCTGCCTCCATTTGAACCAGCTGTTACCGTTGATATAAAGTTCTTATCATGGAAAACAGCTCTGCTACTAGCAATTACTTCAGCAAGAAGAGTTTCAGAGCTACAGGCCCTCATGGCTGTTGAGCCTTTTATCATATTTTACCCAGACAGGGTGTCTCTGAGGACAAATCCTACATTTATGCCTAAGGTGGTTTCCAGTGTGGCTCTTAACCAAACAATTCATCTGCCAACCTTTTATCCAAATCAGCAGAACAAGGGGGAGAGAATTCTGCATTTCTTGGATGTACACAGACAGCTAAGATTCTACTTGAGCAGGACTAAAGCTCTAAGAAAAACAGAGCAATTACTAGTGACATATGCTGCAGGATCAGAAGGAAAGGCTATTTCAAAGCAGACATTTTCAAAGTGGATAAGCTACTGCATCCATTTCTGCTACTTACACCATGGTAAACCTGTGCCCAAGGGCATTCAGTCTCATTCCACCAGAGCTGCAGATATCTCAGCAGCCTTTCTCAGAGGAGTACCAACCAAAGACATTCTAGAGGCTGCTACTTGGAGTTCTGTTCACACCTTTACCAAGCATTATCATTTGCCTCTCTACTCTAAGTCCAGGGTAGGCTTTTCCACTGCAGTTCTGCAGGACCTTATAGCTGCACCTAATGCTGTTTAGCTCCAGCCTCCCAACCATAGCTTTGGGATTCTACCCAAATGTAATGACTGCAACAGTGAAACATGAACATAGTACAGTTGTGTACACTTACCATAAATGTAGATGTTCGAGTGTATTCACTGTTGCAGTCCAGGTTACCCTCCCGCCATCCCCCTGTCATTCTGGAGTTTATCTTTCCTTCTCTATCTTCTACAACCTATCTGGTGTATTTGCTTGTAGACGAAGGTAAAGTTTATATTGATGCATGTGTGTGTATAAATATATATATATATATATATATATATATATTTTTTTTTTTTTTTTTTGCTACCTTTTTGGGGGCACCTGACATCTGGGGCAAGAAAAACTAAAGAAAATGGTGTCAGCTGCATGTTTTATACCCCTGACGACCTGACGTCATGGAAGAGGAGACAGCAGGACCCAAGACTTTGGAATTCAGGCCGACTGAGGGCAACCTGCCAGCAGATTACCCAAATGTAATGACTGCAACAGTGAATACACTCGAACATCTACATTTATGGTAAGTGTACACAACTGTACTTTCCTCCACCAAGGACAACCGTAAGGAGTTCTTTAGTTACATCCATAACCTAAAAGAAAAAGCCCAGATTTGTGCCAGCCTGGCAGGGTAGTTAATGATACCACATATACTGAGCCTGTGGACATAGCTAACATATTAGCCAATAGGTTCTGTGAAAACTTCACTCCCTTGTCCCTGCCACACATATCCCATGACATCCCTACCACCTAACCCCTACTTTGTATCTCTAAACACAGGCTGTAAATGCCCTATCTAAGGCCAAAAACACAGGATCTATGAGACCTGATAACATCCCAGGCTGTGTCCTACATGGGCTCCAACGAGAATTAACAACACCATTTGGTACTCTCTTCAATCATAGTCTAAGCACTGATTTCATCCCAGCTGAATGGAAAATGGCAGCCATTATTCCCTTGCACAAAGGTGGTGCTTCCACTGACTCCAGGAGCTATAGACCTATTAGCATGACTAGCCTTATCTGCAAGGCCATGGAGTGAATCATCATGGACGTTATAAATAAAGATATAGGTAATCTCCAAACATTTGACCCTCCTCTGGATTTGTTAAAGGGAGATCATGCCTGTTAAAACCTGGTGGACTTCTTTGAGACAGTCACCAAGGCCCTGGATGAGGGGAAATCTGTACATACAGCCTACCTAGACTTAGCCAAGGCTTTTGACACTATCCTCCACTCAGGCATCATCCATGCACTCACCCAGCTAGGTATCAATCCTTGTATTATTAGATGGGTCGCTAACTGTCTCACTGATAGAATCCATATAGTCAAAATAGAGGAATCCACCTCCAACAGCAGACCTGTAACCAGTGGTGTTCCACAGGGATCAGTTCTGGGACCTCTACTGTTTAGAATCTATTTTTCTGAAGTACAAGCAAAAACTAAAGGTCATTGGCTGACAAAGTTTGCAGATGCAAACTGGTAACAGTCATAGAATCCCCAAACGATGTCAACATCCTATAAGAGAGTCTTACACAAACAAATGATTGATGCCAAAGTCATGGCCTTAAATTGAATGCAAAAAAATGTATTACCATCCCTTTCAGTAAGAGTGATGTTCCTGCTAGTTGCCACATCAATAGCAACACCCTAAGTATGCAATCAGTGATGAGAGACCAGGGTACACAGGTTGACAGCAACCTTACCTTTGATCCCCATGCCTCCACAGTGGTAAGAAGGGCATTCTATACTGCTCATCTCATAAGTAAGGGCATTGCCTCCAGAAATAAAGAAGTTATAACCTCCCTGTACTCTTCCTTCATCAGGCCAATAGAGTACAATGCCTCTTTTGGAATGTACCTTTCCAAGCACCATCAGGAATAGGAGAGACCAGAAAGACTCCTCACAAGGAAAATTCAAGGTCTTCAGAATCTGTCCTACGTAGATTATCTGAATTCACTGGCACTTTATTCTGTTTCATGCGGACTACTCAGAGGTGATCTCTGCCTTGCATATAAGGCAATCTCTGACCCTGCTTTATTGGAAATGCTGCATATCTGCAATTCAAATGGTACACGGGTACTCACTCTAAAGACCTTAACCTGGTATGTGACATTATTAGAACCTGCTGGAGGGACAGAGCTGTCTCCTAGGGGTTACCATACATTTGGAACAGAATCCTACTTCATGTCAAACAGAGCACCTCATTGCCCCCCTTCAAATGCAAGCTGGACGATTGGATGGCTAACTGTAAATTCACCCCAGGGTTCCACCTGTGTCCATCTTGGACAGGGGCAATAGGTGCTGATTGTGGAAATAAGGGTAGAACTTGGCTAGGCTTGTAAGGGCCCTATGGCCATTAACCTAGAAACTTCCTATGATTCTGTGTCATATTTGAGCATTCTAACAACCCTTTCATCTTCAACTATAAAATGATGCTTAAATTATATTTTTTGAAAAGCAAAGAAACAGCTGCATGGGCTCATTCTAATTCACCATCTGCTTTTGTCATTGACATTCAGGTTTCTTCAATCTAAGACTAAACAGTGAAAGAGTTATGAATTCCTAAAGACTTGATGTGTTTATGGCCCCAGATAGTGAGGGGAGTTTAGCTGCAAATGACAATAACAAGTAAAAGAGCTTTTACTGTGTATAAATCAGATAAGTGTATAACTCTCATAGGAAGGAAATAATGAAAAGCTGCAAACACCTTTTTCTATGCCAAAATAATTAAATGTCATGGAGAATAGGCTATTAGATCCAGGGAGACAAAATTTTAAAGTACCATGAGATTTCATCCAAAACCAGTATAGTGTGCACTGAGAAAAATGAACAATGTTGGAATGGTACAGAAGAGAGGAATCAGCTAAGTCATGCTTTTTATGTATGGTTGTGAAAGGATAATTTTTTGAACAGGAAAGCAAACTTTGAGAAAAAGAAATGTTGCGTTTATGGTATGCTTGTCCTTTAAGATGTATTAATCATACAGGTTAGCTACTGTAAGATTCAAGTGCATCAGTGAAAGAGTGGTGAGGTAGTGTTGCTTCATTCTGTGTCAACATATTCATGCTGATTTACGAACACTATACTTAAGCATGATAAAAGTCTTTTTAAGAAAAAGAGTTCTTTAGACATTATGTAAACATAAATCTTTCATAAAATGTTTGAATAATAGTGTAAATGTTTGCATACTGAGTATCCATATTTGATACTTGCTGGAAGTTATAACATACAAAGTGTCAGTTTTCAGATATTTAGATTAGTAAAGATGAATCTGATGAATGTGGTATAAATCAATATGCTCAGAAAAAAAATAGAGAACAATATGATGTATTACAGCAGTTGTCATCCTAAGCACTTAATTAACAGCATTCCTTATAATAGAAAAGATTCTTGGAATGAAACTACAATATTTTTTTATTAATGGAAGCAAGGGATAAAGTTTTGACATGCCTAATACATGTTTTATTAGTGCTAATCCTATCTTTTTAAAAGGTAACAAAGAAGGTTTATTTGTGTTACTTTGTACTCGTGCCATGCTTATTAATTCAAACAGTCCATGAAAGAGTTTGAACAGATCCTGCAGGTGAAATATTTACTGAATGAATATATAAACATCCCATCAATGTTTACATACTAAAATTAGAAATAACTGCTGTCCAGTGAAGTAATTTATGTACAGTTTTCGGTGGCATTTATAAGTGTGGATATTATATCTACTAAAACAGTATTATTTCAGAAAATTTAATAGATGCACACTAGTTGTAAAATAATATATTACCAGAGTTAAACAGTACATCAGATATTGGTAATTCATAACTGCTTACAATGCTCTATTACCTTTAAGCACCCCTGCAATACTAGGCTACAACTCTTACCACACTTTTCGGCCACCATACCAGGACCGAAACATTAAAGGTGGAGGAGTGTCCATATTCACCAAGGATACTCACACCACCAGGCTAGTTGCCCAACACAATGCATCTGAAATTCTCCAGGTGCAACTAACACTAGATAAGACTGCAATCCAAATTGTAGCTTGCTACAGATCCCCCACCATACCCCAAGATTCTCACTACACCTTTCCAAACATACTGGAAAATATTAAGATACAACCAAACATCCTAATACTGGGCGATTTTAACTACCCTGCCATTAACTGGGAAAACTACTCATGTACCAACACCTTTGCCCAACGGTTCTTGGAATTCATAAATTCCAATGCCCTGGATCAACTAATCCATAGTCCCACCAGGGGCTCCAATATCCTAGACCTGGTCATTACCAACATGGGAAATTGATGCTCCACACCTATGGTCACCCCCTCATTAGTCACGTCTGACCATAAGCTAATCACCCTTAATATCCACATCCCACCCCCACCCCCCAGTAAGGAAACCTCCATAAAAAACTTCTTCAAAGCCAACTTCATGCTACTCAAGTCAGAAGTGACAAACTTCATGACACCCATGCAGACTGGAACTGAAAGTTTAACTGCTGAATCCTACACTAAGGCACTGTACGAGCACATCCACTCATGCATGAATCGTGCCTTCCCAAATAGAACCAAGATGCTCTCATCCAAAAAAAGGAAGCCAATCTGGTGGTCCCCTGCCATAAACAGACTTTACAACAAAAGGAAGAAACTGTTGCAGAAAAGAGGAAAATCCCAGGATGCAAAAAACTCCCTTACCAGCCTCAGTAAGAAACTGAAATCCCTCATAAAATTCTCCAAAGCTAGTTACAAAAATAAAATTGAAGACGACTCCAAAGACAACCACAAGGCATTCTATAATGATGTCAAGAATCTAAATGGCAATGCTCAGATCTGCTCTGAGCTAAAGCAGAATGGCATTAAATATACTGATCCCAAGGATATTGCCAATATCCTTGCAGATTGATTCAGTGCCAACTTCACCCCCCTCTCACCCCCTAAATGGCCCATCTCAATACCGGAAGATTGCCAAATTCTGGTAATAATGGCCACACAGGTAAAAAATGCACTCTCCAAAGCTAAGAATACAGCATCCGTGGGACCAGATGATATCCCGGGCTGTGTACTACATGACCTACAATATGAACTGGCACCTCACCTAAGTGTCATGTTTAATCATAGCCTCACCTCAGGTTTCATGCCCACTGACTGGCGCAGAGCTACAGTTATCCCACTCCACAAGGGGGGATCCACCTTGGATCCCAAAAACTACCGTCCCATCAGTCTGATGAGCCTTATCTGCAAGGCCATGGAGCGTATTATCATGGAACTTATAAACAAAGACATTGGCAACCTTCAAACACTGGACCCCACGCAGTTTGAGTTCGTGAAGGACCGATCTTGTCTCCTGAACCTGATTGACTTCTTCGAATCAGTCTCCAGAGCCATGGACAAGGGTAAGGTGGTCGACACAGCCTATCTAGACCTTGCCAAGGCTTTTGACACCATCCTCCACTCTGGAATCATAGATAAACTTACTAAGCTGGGCATTAATCCCTACGTCACCCAATGGGTTGCTAACTGGCTTACTGATAGAACCCACACTGTAAAAGTAGCAGACTCCAAATCCAGCTCCAAAGTGACAAGTGGAGTACCTCAGGGTTCAGTCCTGGGACCGCTCTTGTTTGGCATCTACTTCTCTGAAGTACAGGACAACACTAAGGGACTCTGGCTAACAAAGTTCGCAGATGACTGCAAACTGGGAGCCGTTATTGAATCCCCAAATGATGCGGATACTCTACAAACGGGCCTTACAGAAACAGATGCTTGGTGCCAGAGCCATGGGCTCAAGCTCAATGCCAAGAAATTTATAGTTATCCCCTTTGGGAAAAAAAACATGTACCTGTGAGTTACCATATAGGTGGCAGTACACTAAACACCAAAATTGTGATAAGAGACTTAGGGACACAGGTGGACAGTGGTCTCACCTTCGATAACCACATCACCACAACAGTCAGGAAATCCTTCTATGTGGCACACCTCATCACTAAGGGCTTTTCATCCAGAAAAAAGAAGGTCATTGTCTCTGTACTCATCCCTCATTAGACCCATTATAGAATACAATGCCCCATTTGGTATGTACCTCTCAAGACATCTACAACAACTGGAAAGGCTGCAGAAATACTTCACTAAAAGAATCACAGGCCTAAAGCAGATGCCCTATGCTGACCGCCTTAAAAAACTCCAGCTATACTCTGTCACATATCATCTACTTAGAGGCGATCTCTGCTTAACATACAAGGCCATGTCAAACCCAGAGCTGCTGGACATGCTACACTTAAAGAAATCCCAATCCCTCAGAGCCACACGCTCCAGGGATCTAAACCTTGTCATCACAATAAACAAAACTTGTGGAGGGATAGGCTCCTGACCCAGAGACTCCCCAGACTCTGGAATAGATTGCCCATACATGTAAAGCAGAGTGCCTCTTTAGCCCTCTTCAAAAGGAACCTTGACGATTGGATGGAAGAAATTAAATTCACCCCGGGGATCACGTCAGTTGCCCTGCTTGACAGGGGTCCAGGGAAGTAAATAGTATGGGAAGAAATAGCCAGGGAATTGTTATGGCTAGGCTTGTATAGGCCCTAGGGCTGATAGCCTAGTACCAACCTATGAACCTATAAGCTCTTAATATACTTATCTGACTGAAAATATGACTGCCATAATGGACATTAAAAGCACCACTGTGATCTCAAACTGAAGAAAAAACATTTTGTTTTTCATTTTTGATCTTTTTATGCAGTTCTGATATCTCTACATCACTATCAGTGGTTAATATTACTTTATAATTCATTCAAACTCAAAATGCCACCCTGATGTGATTTTTTTTTTTTTTTTTTTTTTTTTTTTGCAGTTTAAACTTTTGTCTTCCACAATGCATTGTAAGTCCCTATTGCATGACATTTTAGCCCATTTACATGAGATTGTTCTGAACTGATGCTTAATTTAACAATTTCTAGAGAGAGCTAGAGTTTGTACATGTTTTAATCAGTGCTTTCTGTAATTTATATTTTCACCATCTTCAAAGCAGTCTTAGCTGGCTAATAGTTCTGTGGATGCAGATGGTGGGTAAATTAGCTTTGTGTCAGATTTCCTAAACTGCTCACTGAGTTGTGCATCTTGTCTTCTTCTTTTTTTAATAGCAATGCTGCAGCAACACAAGCTGAATAGATTTATAACCCCAATAGGAGGTAAGGATGGGGAGCATAGCCTCTTTCTTGTGTAGCGTTTTCTGGGCCAACAACTTTAAACCTAATGGGCTATATGATGTGAAAGTGAGGGAGACAAATTGCTAAACAGCGCATTATGAGATTTCCTGCAAATCCAATCTGGTGTACAGTAAGAAAGCTGAATTGTACAGGAATGCCTGACAAGATCAGCAGCTAAGTCATACTTTAGTTGTATGTGGCAATATATGAATCTTTTTAGGAAAGAAAATACACACTGGTCTGAAGTAAAGCTGTACTCAGTGTGTAGATTTATGAAACATGAGATACAGACATACAACTACAGTTTTGGTGGAGTATGTATTGAATATGGATCTGAAGCATTTCTTTACATTTTACCAGTCTGAAACACAAAAAATAAAAAAGACAAGGATATAACATAAAGTTATGGAAATCTGTGACGTTCTAGGAGATAAAACATTTTAGATGCATGTTTGACTTTACTGGAGTTAATGAATGATTTCTGAGTTATAGTTCATTTAGAAATATTACAAGTAATGAATTATATGAATGGTGGCTTATTTACAAATACAGGGTTACATTGCATGGTGATATTGATAGGTTCATAGGTGTGTACTAGGCTAATGACCCTGGAGCCTTTGCAAGCCTAGCCATAGGATTACCCTGACATCGTGCCACCCGACCTTACTTCCCAGTGCCTCTGTCAAGTAGAGCCACTGGAGTTATCCATCTATTTCCCATCCACTCATCAAGATTTCTCTTGAAGAGGGCCAGCGAGGTGCTCTGCTTGACACATATGGGAAGTCTATTCCATAGCATGGGCAGCCTCTGGGTTATGAACCTGTCCCTCCAGTATGTTCTGTTGATTGTGGTAATAAGGTTGAGGTCTCTGGAGTGTGTGGTGTGGAGGGATTGGGGCTTCTTTAGATGGAGCATTTCTAACAGAGCTGGGTCAGACATGGCTTTATAAGTCAAGCAGAGATTGCCTCTAAGTAGGCGATATGAGACAGAGAATAGTTGGAGTTTTTTGAGTCTGTCCATATAGGACATGTTTTAAGGCCTGGGATCCTCTTTGTGAGGTACTTTTGTGGCCTCTCCAGTTGTTGCAGGTGTCTAGTGAGGTACATGCCAAATGGGGAATTGTACTCGATGATTGGCCTAATGAGGGAAGAGTGTAGAGAGAGACAATGACCTCATTCTTCCTGGATGCAAAACCCTTAGTAATGAGATGTGCCACACAGAAGGACTTTCTGACCACAGTGGCAATGTGGTGATCAAAAGAGAGGTTGCTGTCAACCTGTGTTCCTAGATCTCTTATAATACCTTCTTTGTTCAGTGGACTACCATCATTGTGGTAATTCTTGCGAACCAGGTTTTTCCCAAAGGGGATGACGACACATTTTTTGGCATTGAGCTTAAGGCCATGGTTCTGACACCAGTCATTGGTCTCAGTGAGGCCATTTTGTAGGATGTCAACATCACTTGGGGAGATAATAATAGCTCCCAACCTGCAATTGTCTGTGAACTTTGTCAGCTAGAGTCCCTTCGTGTTGGCCTGTACTTCAGTGAAGTAGATACCAAACAGGAGAGGACCCAGGACTGAACCCTGTGGGACTCCACTCATGACTAGTCGGCAGTCTGACTTGGAATCAGCTACTTTCACACAGTGGATTCCATCTGTGAGCCAGTTTGCAAACCACCTAGTGATATAGGGGTAGATGCCTAGCTTAGTGAGTTTTTCTATGATTCCTGATTGGGGAATGGTATCAAAGGCCTTGGCCAGATCAAGGTAGGCTGTATGAACTACCTTACCTTCATCCACAGCTCTGGTGACTGACTCAAAGAAATCGACCAAGTTGAGCAGGCATGATCTACACTTCACAAAACCAAACTGTGTGGGATCCAGAGTTTGGAGATTCCCTATATCCTTGTTTATTAGGTCCATGATGATGCATTCCATAGCTCTGCATATCAGACTCATCAGACTAATGGGGAGAGAGTTCCCAGTGTTTGTAGTCCCTCCTCCTTTGTGGAGAGGGATGACTGTAGCAGTGCGCCATTTGGTAGGGACAATGCCTGAGGTGAGTCTGTGATTGAACAGGGCACACAGGTAAGGTGGCAGTTCACTCTTTAGTTCATGTAGAACACAGCCAGGGATATTGTCACGTCCCATAGAAGCTGTATTCCTTGTCTTGGACAGTGTTATTTTAACCTGTGCAGCAGTAATACTGGGTACCTGGCAATTACTGGTATTGTGATTGGTCCTTTGGGGGAGTAAAGCTGGCACTGAATCTGTCAGCCAGTATATTGGCAATATCTGTTGGCTCAGTATAGGTGGTACCATTGTGCAGTAGCTCAGAGCAAATCTGAGTATTGCCGTCAAGATTATTTACATAACAATAGAAGGCCTTGTGGTTGTCTTTACTATCTGCTGCAATTCTATTTTCAGAGCTAGCTTTTGAGGATTTGATGAGGGATCATAACTTTTTGTTGAGGTTGATAAGGTAGTTTTTCCAGTCTTGGGACTTCACCTTATTCCACATCAGTTTCCTCCTTCTGTTGTAGAGTTTGTTTATGGCAGGGGACCACCAGATTGGCTTTCTTTTTTTGGTGGAGAGCGTCTTGGTTCTATTGGGTATAGCTAGATCCATGCATTTTTGTACATGTTCGTACAGTGCATTGGTGTATGATTCAGCAGTCATGCAACTATTCTCTATTTTCATGGGTGCCCTGAAGTTAGCCACCTCTGTTTTTAGGAGCCCAAAGTTAGCTTTGGAGAAGTTTTTCATGGTGGTTACCTTTGTATAGGGGAGGATGTGGATTTCCAAGATGATAAGTTTGTGGTTGGATCTAACCAAGGAGGAGCTGGCTATTGGTGTAGAGCAATGGTCGCCCATGTTAGTAATGACCAGTTCAAGGATGTTGCTACCTCTAGTGGGGATAAGAATGAGCTGGTCCAGGGCACTGGAATTAATGAACTCCAGGAAACATTGGGCAAGTGTATTGGTACATGAGTAGTTTTCCCATTTAATGGAGAGGTAGTTGAAGTTGCCTACTATGAGACCATTAGGTTGGACCCTAATATTCTCCAGGGTGATTAGGAACATGAAGTGTGAGTCTTGGGACATGGTTGGGGACCTATAGCAGGCTACGACCTGAATTGCTGTCTTACCCAATGTTAGCTGCACCTGAAGTATCTCTGATGCATTATGTTGGGCTACCAGTCTGGAGGTGTGTTCATCCTTTATGAATATGGAAACACCACCACCTTTGGAGCTTCGGTCCAAGTTCTGGGGCCGAAAGCTGTGGAATGAGTTATAGCCTGGTAGTGTAAGGGTGCTTTCTGCTGCTTTGAACCAGGTCTCTGTTACAGCACAAATATGGATGTTCTCCATTTTAAGGAGTGCTTCAAGTGAGTGCATTTTGAGATTTAGACTTCTAGCGTTAAGCAGCATGACCCTCAGATTGCATTTGTTTGTAGCTGTTACAGTGGTAATTTGGTCTTTGGGTCACCGCCTAAAAAATGGCACTATAGGGGTGGCAAGAGCCTTGGCCAGTATCTGGAAGCTCAGGGGTGACAGATGCAGGCCATCTCTGGCAAAGCATCAAGATCTGTCAATCATGTCATCCCAGGCAGACAGATACTGGATCCCCTTAGAATGACACCAGAAACTTAGCCAATTGTTGAAATAAATAATTTTTTTCTTGTACTGTGGTATCATTCTGGGTGATGGTAGGATGCTGCTCAGGGCTAGGGTCATACCCACCTGGGCTATATAATCCGAGAGCTCTTCCATGTCTCTTTTCATGTAGTCCGTGGAGGTATGTCTCAGGTCATTCACACCCACATGTACAATGATTGAGTCATATTTGTACCTGTTGCTGAGGGACCTGAGTGTGTGGGTTATGTAGCAGATCCTGGCACCTGACTGTTACTTTATCCTTATTCAACCTAGTGAGTGGGACATCAGTGTGCCTCACTATCGAGTCACCTATCACTAGCGTGTTGGGAATACTGTTTTGCCTTAGGGGCTTTGGTTGAGAGGCACACTGTTTAGGAGAGGTATATGTCTCTTGATTAGTATTGTGTTGTGGTGGTCGAGTGCAATTCTGCCTTGGAGGTCTCTGCTGTTTGGGTAGATTTTTATTGAAGTGAAGGTGGGTGTGGTTTGTGTTTTTATGTGAAGACAGCACTGGTGTGTGTGTTCTGCAGGGCTATGTGTTCCCATGTAGCGTGGTGCAAGTGTTGACCTTCTTCTCTTGACCAGCTATTACGGTCTTGGCTGGAGAGTGCGTGGCTTCCAGTTTGGATATATAAGTGCATCTCTCACAAGTCTGAGTGTTGGGAGGTAAGAGGAGAGGGTTGTTGGTGCACATCAGGCAGTTGCTACATTGCCTCAGGACACCCAAATTCACCAGTTTAATAGGGGAAAGCACAGGGAACTGACCTTTAGACATGCCTGTAGGGTTGGGCATTAATAATAAGTACTGGATCTGTTTCCTTGTAGAATGTTTAGTGCTCGTAGCACTTTTGTGTGCTACAATAATTGCTACAAGAAGTCTGGTAAAGTGCTAGACTAATAAGCTAGTAAAAGTGCAGGAGAGGAGAGAACTAGTAGATCTAAGGGAAATGTGTATCTTGTATTCAGAATGTCAAAATGTCTTGTTATTAATCTTATTAAGCAGACCAGTGAATCTCCACAAGGAATAGGTGCCTCTTAGGAAATGTAATGGGCAGGGAAGCAGATAGAAACAGATTCCTGTTTTCCTGACTTTTAGGTCAAAAAAGGATTGTATCAAAGAGTTTCCAGGGAAGTTAAGTCTGAAAGGAGGAACCAGGCTAGAAGCTGTCCCTGCAATATAAGGTCTGGAGTTAGAAGTTTACCAGCTTTCCATTAAAGATTGGACTTTATCTTGTTTGTAGGAGCAACGAAAATTGATACCTGTTATAAGTACTGCTGGATTATGCCAGAAATACTGAAATTATGTGTTTGAAACAAAGGCCACAGAGTGTGAATGAGAGCCATTGAGCGTGGACTTGTTTTGAGTTAAGACTGTATTTTCTGTTATGCCTTATTTTGTAAGACTGCAGTATTTTCTGTTATTCCATGAAAATAACCTAATTTATGTGTGTGTATGTGTATATGTATGTATAAAAATGTTGCTGTGGTTGGATTCAAAAAGAGACAATACAGTGGTTAAGAATCTTGGCTCAAAGGCATACGTTTTCTGGATATTTAACTAGCACACCAAATGTTAACATGCATTCTTTCCAAATACAAGGTCACATGATTCTTGTGTATGGTCTGTGGCGGTCTGTACTCTGGGCCAGTAATCAAGGAGCCTCAATCCTCACCACTCACACCAGTGAGGGACTGCCACTAGGAACAAAAATGGATACACACAGTATTTTTCAGATGCAGCTCGCTGCACCAAGAACACTTTCCCTTAAGAGCACATAAGGACCACACACCAGACCTGGGGCTGGTCTGTTCAGGCCCCAAGCAAGACTCCACACTGACCCCTTTAGAGTTCTGTGTCCCTGTTCCAAGTAGCTGACACAGACACTTAGATATTTGATCTTTACATAAACACACACACACACCTTGGAAAGGCTGGCACAGATTTACCAGCTGGGCCCCATCTTTTCAGACTATAAGGTAATTATGCTGCTACTAGTCAGCTACTCTAAGGCTCTTACAAAGGTACCCAATTATACTGAGTAAAATTAACACTAATACAAATGGTAATGTTGACCAAACAGCAAGGCTTTTAGGAGTGGCCACAGTGTCACCAAATTAATATAAGTACTCGCAAAGGTTAAAAAATTCTCTAAAACACCAGCCACAATAAAAAGTTTGAATATATTTAATAATAAATAATAAAAGAACATGAGGATACTGAATATCTATTTACAATAAACACCAGAGTTTCAATCACAGGAAATATCAAAAATAACACAGATGGATAGATTCACACACATACAGAAAACAACAGTACTTAACTAATCTCACTATATTTTCCTAACCAATATAAAGAATTACTATTCCCTGGTTACATACGAAAGCAAGGCAAGATGAAGTGTGTTGAGTTACTTACTACAGCAAGGCAAGATGAGATGTGGGGTTGTGTGAGATATATGTAAGAGATCTTTCCTGTCAGGTTCTGAAAAACAAAGTGCTGCTGCAAGAGTTGCATCATATCTCTTACTAATATCTAATGAATTTCAGTGCTGGTTATAGAATGACATCACATCTGGTCACCTGACTCTGGTACACTACACACCCAGAGTTTTGCTAGATCTATTTCAGCATCTGAAAGCTATAAAACAGTTTCAAAACCTTCCACCCTGTTAGGGTAGCATTTAGTTCACCCTTAAGGATAATACAGTAAGATTCCTAGTCCTGGTTTTCCCAGACATTTTTCTCTATGGTTGCAATCAGAGTTGTAAGATAACATCTTTATGGCCTAAGCCAACCCATTTAATTTTCAACCTTTTTTTCAAAATTAGCTGAATGGAAATTAACCTCTTCCTTTCCAGAATTATTTGTTAAAACATATACGTTTAATCAGTTATAATAATACTGTCTGACATACATGTATATCTCTTTTCTGTCCCGCAGGATCCACTGTTGATACATTTTAGCACAAGCAACTTTACAAATACATTTTTAACACAAGCATCTGTACAAATCAATGTGATAGTCAAATTACATAAAATTATTTACAAAACTCCAGCTAGCTATGCTGGCATATGTTACACATGCACTGCCCTACTCCTTGGCACATATGGCACTACCTCATATTATCACAGCTCTCCCCCGCTTTGAATACTCAAGCAAGTTTTGAAGTGACCCTGGAAAAATGTTGCTTGAGAGAAATTGACTTGTCTGTGAATACATTAACCTGTCTTCAGAGCCCATCTGCATTGGCATTGCTGACTCCCTTACAGTGCTGCACCAGTTGGGTGAACCCAGGTTTCTCAGAGTACATGCCCCGAAACTCTTGCAACACTGCTTGGATTTCTCAAACCTGGGTAGGGGATAGCCACTGGGACATTGCTACCATGTCCACTGAGGTGTCAGTCTGAGCCTCACTGAGGAGATCAGTCAACAGATCAGCCTCAGACTCCTCCTGCCATCCACTGCAAATACTCAGCATCAGGGCCTCCCTATCATGTTGAGGCTTTGTCATGTTAACATGGTACAGTTTGTACCTCTGCCTCCTGCCTAGCAGGTTTACCATGTAATTAACATCACTGACCTTCCTTTCCACTTTGAAGGATCCTTCCCAAGCTGCCTCCAGCTTATTGTGTCTGACAGGAATGAGCACCATAACCTGCTGTCCCATAGCATAATTTTGCACTTGAGCATTCCTATCATACCAGACACTTATCTACTATTGGACTCCTGCCAGTGTATCCTGTGCCAAGCCCATGAGCTCCATAAGCCTTATCCTGAGGCTTAGGACATGTGCTACAACAGACTCCTTGTAGGATTCACAATCACCCTCACACTCATCATGAATCAAATCTAAAGGCCCCCTCACCCTTTGCCCATACAACATTTCAAAGAGTCAAAACCTGTGGATTCCTGGAGTACCTCTGTGATAAACTGAGAGGCTGCCAGCCAAGCTAGATAGACTTTTGTAAATAATCCTATGTCATTGTGAATATTAATATTATCCACAGGCCTGTGTTACAAATGTAAGAAAACTGTGTTATGTGCTGAAGTTCAAAAATGTAACCACCGTGCACCCTGTTGGAAGAAAGCAGAAATGTATGCCTATATAATGTATGTTTTATGGTAGCAATTGGGACATACAGAGTTAACTTGCAAACTCTGAGAAAATAAGTAAAGAATTTTACGACTGTGTGTGATCTCAGTGCTAAGAGACAGGATGTCTGGGCTAGGATTTTCTTTCTATTGTCTTAAGACAGAAATAATTAATAGGTTTCACATGTAAAGTGTCTTTTATTGCTCAGTAACTTCCTGGCAGCTGCAGATCACAAAGAAATGTTACATTTTAAGTCTCTGTTAGCCTGGGGACTAACTCATAAGTGAGAAGAATAATGTAATCTGAAATGACCCAGCAGTAATGTGTATTATCAATTTAAGAGCTATCTCAGAGGTAAAGAGGTGCATTTTTTGTATTTTTTTCTGAACCTGAACACATCTTCTCACCAGCACTTGCTTTGCTCTGTAAGTAGGATTTAGATCTTAGTATTTCTCTTACAGATAGGAATATAGCAAGATTAGTTTAGCTGTTTTCTATATTTATGTCAGACTATCCTACAATGTTGTTTTAAAGTATTTCCTGGGAGTTCTGAACTCTTTATTGTCTCTGTGTTGAATTAATGAGTATTGTCTTGTGCTTTTATTATTTATTATTACATATTTTTAAACTTTTTAACTGTGGCTGTTTTGTGATTTAAGATCTTAGTGTACTTGCATGTATTTGGTGATACTGTACATGCCACTCCAATAGCCTTGCTGTGCATCACACTTGCCAATTGGATAATAATAACATTGCACAGTAGAATTGGACACCCTTTGGTAAGGGGGGTTAGAGTAGCTGATGAGTAGTTGGTGGCAGTGATTACTACCTTATAGCCTGGGCAGAAGGTGGCATAGCTGATGAACCTGTGCCAGCCTTCCCCAGGAGTGTCTGTGTGTTTGTATATAAATCAAATCTCAAAGTGTGTGTGTGTGTGTGTGTGTGTGTGTGTGTGTGTGTGTGTGTGTGTGTGTGTGTCAGCTACTTGGGCAGGGAGACAAAGCACTGGTTGGCCAGAGAGGGTGCTGGAGGTTTTGGCTTGACTACTCGGCTGAGATCTGAACCCTATAGCTGTGCCAGTGGGGAGTCTTATTGGGGATCTGGAGGGAAAGGGAGAAACCAGCCCCAGACTGACTGTAATCTCTGTGTGCTCTTAAGGGAAATTGTACTTTACTGTGTGTGTACTTGTTATCCTCCCAAGGTGCACGTCCCTTACTGGTGTTAGTGGTGAGAATTAAGGCGCCTGGATTACTGGGCCAGTACACGGGCGTCACATATTGTTTGGCAGTGGTGGGATATCCACATCAGATATTAATTGTTTGGCAGTGGTGAGATGTCCTCACCACATATTAATTGTTTGGCAGTGGTAAGATAGACACATCGCATATTAATTGTTTGATTGTGGTGAGTTAGCCACATCACATGTTAATTGGCTTGTAGTGGTGTGGACATTGAATTCCTGTAGCTTGTGTACAGTGATCACTGAAGGTCTTTTTGTACTATAAATCATCCATGCAGTGAACATTCAGAGTTCAGATCACAATTGTTTTATTTCTTTTGTTAGCTTAGTCAGTCAGGGAGAGCAGGCAAGCATGTCAGCAGAGGAGTATGGCAAGCTGACAAGGAGCCAGTTGGATGAGATGTGCCAGGCTAAAGGACTGGTGCATGGAAACCTGACTAAGGCAGACATGAATGCAGCTTTGGTCAGAGCTGTATCCAAGAATAGCAACCAGGAGGATGATCAGACTGGCCATGGGGATGTGCAACAACCTTTCTACAGAGGACTTAAAATACATCTGGAGTTAAAGAGACTTGAGTTGGAGGCCAGGCATTTGGAAATAGAAATTGAGGAGAAGGAGAGGCAGAGGCAACATGAAAAGGAGATGCTGACTCTTCACCAGAGTCATGGAGGTAATGGCGAAGGGAGTAACCAGACCCCAGAAGCACAAAAGGTAAGTAAATTCCTTCCACAATTTACAGAGGGGGATAATGTGATAGTTTCATTCATATGTTTGAGAGGGTATGTAAACAGTATGATGCTGACCAAAGGCTCTTGGTAAGGCTCCTGATCCCCTTACTCCATGGTAAAGCTCTAAATGTTCTATCCAAACTGTCTGATGAGGACTTTCTAAATTATAATGTAAAGAATTGTTTGCTAGAATTTTTAAGCTAACACCTGAAACTTATAGGAAAAAGTTTCATGAACAGAGATGCAAGGCAGATGAAAGTGTGTGTGAATATGTTGCTGAACTAAGCACTTATTTTCATAGGTGGGTGAGTGGATGTCAGGTCACCACTTCTGAAGGGCTGGCAGACCTTTTGGTGTGGGAATAAGCCCTTAGCACTTTGCCTGAGGACATGAGGATCTGGTTAGCTGATAGACAATGCCTTACTGTAGATGAGTTGGGGAACAAGGGAGTCCTATACCTAGCAAGCAGGGCATCACTGCATAGGAAAGGGATACCCAGTGCTGCTCATGGGTCTAAGGGAACCCATGGTGAGGAGCCCAGACTGCCCCAACAGAATCTGACAGTAGCAGGTGAAGACAGTAGCCCAGGTACACATCCAGGACCTAGGGTTAAATGTTTTGAATGCAACCAGAGGGGGCCATGTGGCATATATATGTCCATGGAGGCAAGCTGGGGAACAAAAGGTGGGAGAGCCAGTAAGTGGGAATGACAAAATGCCAACAGCAGGTTGTCTTGAGACAACAAGGATACCAAACTAACATCTTGCAGATGTCCTGATAGGTAGGGATTTTGATAAGGCAGTACCATGTGTTTATGCAGTTACACACAGTCAGGCTTGGAGACAAGCATGTGGATCTGGTAGCTTGGGGGAGACACAGACAGACTGCACACTTGCAGCCAGGACTGGTGAGGTGGTTACTTTAGGGAGGGAGCTACCCTGTAGCAGTGAGACTGAAGGTGAGCCACAGCTGCTTGTGGGTACAGATGTTCCCTTGGACAGAGGAACTGCAAGGGCAGAGGTGAATAGTAGTACCCAGGCTGACAGTGAGGCACCGCTGTCAGAGGATGCCAGACTTCCTGTGGAAGGGGAGCTGGGAAGGGTTACAAAGAGGGAGTTGAGACAGGGTCAGCTGTCAGACCCTACATTACAAGGCCTGAGGCAGGTAGCTAGTGAGGCACCTGATTCTCAAGGGAAGGGGGAATCTGTATACTGGGGCAAAATGTTACTGTATAGAGAGTGGACCCCTGAGGGAGAGCTAGAGGATGAGAGAACACAGCAGTTCATAGTGCCCAGAGCCTACCATCTGGCACTTTTAGCCATAGCCCATGATATTCCCTTTGCAGGTCATATGGGCATAAAATGTACAAAGAAATGTATTATGCAGAACTTTTATTGGCTTGTGATTTCCAGAGATGTAACAGGGTACTGCAGGACCTGTGAGCAGTGCCAAAAGGTAGGCAAGGCAGGAGACAAGGTGAAAGCTCCTTTGATGCCTTTGCCTGTGATTGAGGAGCCATTTCAGAGGGTAGCTATGGATATTGTGGGGCCTCTGAGTATCCCAAACTCCACATGGAAAATGTATATCCTAGTGGTAGTAGATTATGCTACAAGATACCCCGAGACAGTGGCTTTGTCCTCCATTGAGGCAGAAAAGGTGGCAAATGCTTTGTTAGAGATTTTAAGCAGGGTAGGTTTCCCAAAAGAAATACTGACTGACAGAAGTGCCAATCTCATGTCAGACCTGCTGCTCGTCTGTGAAAGTACTGTGGGGTGAAGCAAAAAAAGACCACACCCTACCATCCCCAGACTAATGGTCTTGTTGAGAGGTTAAACTCTACTCTCAAGTCCATGCTACAGGCCTTTGCGACCAGTTTAAGAGGGACTGGGACAAATATTTTCTCCATCTGTTGTTTGCTTACAGAGAGATACCCCAGGAATCCACAGGTTTCTCACCCTTTGAGTTGTTGTATGGGCATAGGGTGAGGGGGCCTCTAGACTTAATTTGTGATGAGTGGGAGGGTGAGTGTGAACCTCACAAGGAGTCTGTTGTGACATATGTCCTAAACCTCAGAACAAGGCTCAGGGAACTCATGGGCTTGGCCCAGGAGAACCTGGCAGAACCCCAACAGTAGAAAAAGGTCTGGTATGACAGGAATGCTCAAGCTAGAGTGTATGCTGTAGGGAAGCAGGTAATGGTTCTCATTCCTGTCAGACACAACAAACTGCAGGCAGCCTGGGAGGGACCCTACTAGGTGGTAAGGAAGGTTAGTGATGTTAACTACATGGTAGAACTGCTAGGCAGGAGGCAGGGGCACAAATTGTACCATGTTAACATGATGAAACCTTACCATGATAGGGAGGGCATTGTGCTGAGTATTTGCAGTGGATTGCAGGAGGAGTCTGATTGAGATCTGGTGACTGAGCTCCTCAGTGAGACTCAGACTAACACCTCAAGGGAAGGGTTAGCAGTGTCCCAGCAGCTATCTCCTACCCAGGTTTGAGAAATCCGAGCACTGTTACAGGAGTTTGGGAACATGTTCACTGGGAAACCAGGGTGCACCCACCTGGTGCAGCAACAGGTGGATACAGGACCCCAAAGGCCTATTAGGCAGGCCCCTTATAAGGTGACTGAGAGAGCCAAACGGACTCTGAGGAAGGAGATACAGTAAATCTTGGAATTAGAGGTAATTCAGGAGTCCAACAGTCCCCGGGCCTCCCCAGTGGTGCCAGTGCCAAAGAAGGATGGCAGCACCAGGTTTTCTGTGGACTACAGGAAATTAAATAGTCACACAGAGTCAGATGTTTAGCCCATGCCTAGGACAGATGAAGCCCTAGACCAGCTGAGTGGGGCTAAGTATCTTACCACCATTGATCCTACCAAGGGTTACTGGCAGGTGCCCTTGTCTCTCAGTGCTAGAGAGGGGTTAGCCTTTGTGACTCCTTTTGGCTTGTATGAATTCACAAAGATTCCCTTTGGGATGAAAAATACCCCAGTGACTTTCCAAAAGCTGGTAGATCATATCCCAGCAGGAGCAGGAGATTTTGCCCTTGCTTACCTAGATGATATTGCCATCTACAGCCATTCCTGGCAAGAGCATCTTCAGCATGTCAGAGTGTGTGTGTGCCAGCAACTTGGACAAGGACATGAAGCATCTATTGGCCAGAGAGGGTGCTGGAGGTTTTGGCTTGACTACTTGGCTGAGATCTGAACCCTATAGCTGTGCCAGTGGGGAGCCTTATTGGGGATCTGGAGAGAAAGGGAGAAACCAGCCCCAGACCGGCTGTGATCTCTTTGTGCTAAGGGAAATTGTACTTTATTGTGTGTGTGTACTTGTTATCCTTCCAATGTGGACGTCCCTCACTGGTGCTAGTGATGAGGATTGAGGGTCCTTGATTACTGAGCCAGTGCATGGGTGTCACAACCTCTCTGTATGCAAACAGCAGATGGGGAAAATATTTGTCCCATTCTTTCTTAAACTGGTTTGCAAATGCCTATAGCATGGTCTTTAGTGTAGAGTTTAACCTCTCCACAAGACCATTAGTCTGGTGGTGGTAGGGTGTAGTCTTTAGGTGCTTCACACCACAGCACTTCCACATACAAGCCAGTAGGTCTGACATGAAATTGGCACCTCTGTCAGTCATTATTTCTCTCGGGAATCCTACCGTGCTGAAAATCTCTAAAAAAATAATTTGCCACCTCCACTGTCTCAGTGGAGGACAGAGCCACTACCTCAGGGTATCTATTTGCATATTCTACTACCACCAGGATATACGTCTTCCCTGTGGAACTTGGGGTACTTAGAGGCCCCACAATGTCCAAGGCTACCATCTGAAACAGCTCTACAAGCACAGGCAAAGGCATCAAATGAGCTTTCACCTTGTCTCCTGCCTTGCCTACCTTGTGACACTGCTCACAGGTCCTCCAGTGCCCTGTTACATCCCTTGCAATCCCGGGCAAATAAAAGTTCTGCATAATATGTCTCTTGGTACCCTTTATGCCCATATGATTTACAAAAGAAATGTCATGGGCTATGGCTAGAAGTGCCAGATGGTAGGCTATGGGGGACTACCAACTGCTGTACTACCTCACTGTCTTGCTCTCCCTCAGGGGTCTTTTCCCTATACAGTATCCCTTTGTTCCAGTATACAGACTCCCATTTCCTTGAGAATCATGTTCCTCCTTAGCTACCTCCCTCACGTTTCATAAGGTAGGGTCACAAAGCTGACCTTGTCTCAACTCTACCTTTGTTTTCCTTCCCAGCTCCCTTTCCACAGGTAGCCTGGTATCTTCTGACAGCGGTGCCTCACTGTCAGCCTCACTACTACCACTCACCTTTGTCCTTGCAGTCACCCTGTCCACAGGAACATCATTACTTACCAGCAGCTGTGGCTCACTTTCAAGCTCATTGTTACAGGGTAGCTCCCTCCGTGAAATAGCCACATCACCATTCCTAGCTTCAAGTGTGGGGTTTGTTTGCATCTCCCTAGGCTACCAGACAAACATGCCTGTCTTCAAGCCTGACTACATGTAACTGCATGAACACAAGGTACTGCATTATCAAAATACTTCCTATCAATACATATGCAGGGATATCCTCAAACACACTTACCTGCTTGCTTCCTTTTCCATCCTCCCAGTCAAGGGGAACCCTGGCCAAAGGTATTTGGAATGGGTTCCCTACTAAAGCTCTGACTGGAGTGGACTGTCCAAGCAAGTACTGCTCCTCTTTAGCCACTACAGGCTTTACAATAGTTATCTTAGAGGCTGTGTCTCTCTTAGCAGTGGCCTGTCTTCCAACCACTGAGACAGGATACAACCTCTGGTGATCATTAGGTACCCCTGCTGCCTCCAGACAATTTACCACTGTCATGCTGTTATTCCCACTTACTGGCTCCCTCACCTCTTGTTCCCCATCTTGCTTCTGTGGACATTTGTTTATTACATGGCCCATCTAGTTACATTTAAAACATCTAACCCTTGATCTTGGCCATGTACCTGAACTTTTGGTTTCCCCTGTTACTGGTGGACTTTGTTGGGGTGGTTTAGGCTGCCCACCATTGGTTCCCTTTTATCCATGTGCAGCACTGGGTATCCCCTTCTTGTGCAGTGGTGTCCTCCCTTCTTAGTAGAGATCCCCTTTTCTCCCCAGCTCATCTGCAGAGTTACATACCCAGTCTGCCAACCAGATTCTCATGTCCTCAGGCAAAGTGCTACAGGCTTGTTCCCTCCCCAAATGGTCTGCCAGCCTTTCAAATGTGGTGACCTGACACCCACTCACCCTTCTATGAAAATAATTGCTTAACTCAGCAGTATAATCACATACACTTTCTTCTGCCTTGCATTCTGTAAGTTTCAGGTGTTAACTTAAAACATTCCAAAAATTGTTTAACTTTATCATAGTTTAAGCAATCAGTATCAGACAATTTGAAAACAGCAGTTACAGCTTTACCATGGAGTAAAAAGGTCAGGAACCATACCCAGAGCCATTGCTCAGCATTATACTGTTTACATACTCTTTCAAAGATATGAGTAAAACTATCAAAAGTATCATCCTCTGTAAATTGTGGAAGAAATTTGCTGATCTTTATTGCTTCTGGGGTTCAGTTACTCCCTTCCCCTTTATCTCCATGGCCCTGACAAAGAGTCTGCATCTCCCATTCATGTTGGCACTCTTTCTCCTTTTCTTCAGCCTACAAATGCTGCAGTCTCTCATTTTCTTTTACCTCCAAATGCTGCAGTCTCTCTGCTGATTCTAATTCCATATGTTTTGCCTGCCACAGTCTCTCCACTGATTCTAATTCCAAGCATTTGGGCTCTAGTTTAAGTCTCTAACTCCAGTTGGGTTTTAAGTTCTCTGAGGAAAAGGTGAACTGTCTTGTTTCTGAAGGCTGCACATCCCCATCACCAGACTGGTTGTCTTCCTGGTTGCTGGTCTGTGCTGCAGCTGCCATTAAGGCTGAAATAATTTCCTCTTTAGTCAGGTTGGCATGCAGCAGTCCATTGGCTTTGCACACCTTGGTCAACTGGTTCTTTGTCAGCTTGCCATAATCCTCTGTTGACATATTTGCCTGCTTTGCTTGAATAAACTAAACTAACAAAAATAAATAAAACTGTTATGAAAATGAAACTCCGTATGTTTACCTTCTAGCTGCTTAGAGTGCACACACCTTCAGTGACAACAGGCTACTGAAGTTCAGTTAATATCCCACCGCTGCAACCAATATCTGACGGTCTCTACTCTGGGACAGTAATCATAGGAGCCTCAATCCTCACCACTGACACCAGTGAGGCCCAGCCACTAGGAAAAAATGGATACACACAGTATTTTCAGATGCAGCTCTCTGCACCAAGTACAATTTCCCTTAAGAGCACACATGGAGCACACACCAGACATGGGGCTGGACTCTCTCTGTCCAGGCCCCAAACAAGACTCCACACTGACCACTTTGGAGTTCTGTGTCCCTGTTACAAGTAGCTCACATACACACTTGAATATTTGATCTTCACACACACACACACACACACACACACACACACACACACACACCTTGGAAAGGCTGTCACAGATTTACCAGCTGGGCCCCTCTCTGCCCAGATTAAATGGTAATTAAGCTGCCACCAGTCAGCTACTCTAAGGCTTTTACAACTGTACCCAATTATACTGAGTAAAATTAATATTAATACAAATGGTGTTGCTGACCAAACAGCAAGGCTTCCAGGAGCGGCCACACTGTCATCAAATAAATATATGTACTCTCAAAGGTTAAAATATTTTCCTAAAGACCAGCCACAATGAAAAGTTTAAATATATTTAATAATAAATAATAAAATAACATAAGAATACTGACAATCTATTTACAATACCACCAGAGTTTCAGCCATATGAAATATTAAAAATAACACAGAAGGATAGATTTACACAGATAAAGAAAAACAGTACTTAACTAATCACACTATATTTTCCTGACCAATCTAAAGAATTACTATTCCATGTTTACTAAAGCAAGGCAAGATAAAATGTGTTGAGTTGCTTATTACAACAAGCCAAGATGAGGTGTGAGGTTGTGTGAGATATCTTTCCTGTCAGGTTCTGAAAAACAAAGTGCTGCTGTGGGAGCTCCATCATATCTCTCATTAATATCTAAAGAATCATGTCAGTTATAGAATGACATCAGATCTGGTCACCTGACTCTGATACAATACACATCCAGAGCTTTGCTAAGATCGGTTGCAGCATCTGAAAGCTATAAAACAATTTCAAAATGTCTATCCTTCAAGGGTAGCAATTAATTCACCCCTAAGGACAACAAATCAAGATTCCTAGTCCTAGTTTTCCCACACATTTTTGTCTCTGGCTGTAGTCAGACTTGTAAGATAAAATATTTACGGTCTAAACCAACCCATTTAATTTTCAACCCCATTTTTAAAAATTAGCTGGACTCAGATTAACCTCTTCCCTTCCATTATTCTCTGTTAAAACATATACATTTAATCAGTTATAATAATACTGTCTGGCATACATGTATATCTCTTTTCTGTCCAGCAGGACCCACTGTTGATGCATTTTTAACACAAGCAACTTTACAAATACATTTTTAACCCAAGCATCTGTATAAATCAATGTGATAGTGTGATAGTCAAATGACATAAAATTCTTTACAAAACTCCAGCTAGCTATGCTGGTATATGTTAAACATGCACTGCCCTACTCTCCCTGGCATAGATGGCACTACCTCATATCATCACATGGTTAATGAAATTATGTCAACATTTGAGAGTTCAAACACTAGATTACTGCAAAAGTATCATACAAATAAACAATTTTTATCTCTGTTTTTATGCTTATGTTTAACATTTATGATACTGGATTATTACTGTCAATAATGTGGATGTACTGAGGGCATCCTGTTTCACTTAGCAGTGCTATACATTTTACTAGATTTATTCACAGTGCTGCCGTAGCATTGTCGCCTCACAGTAAGACGTTGTCCTGTTTGATTCTCAGCTAAATCGTCTTCTGTGTGGAGACATGCGTGAATGGGCGGACCTTCGTTGAAGGTTGTATGTTAGGGCTGGCAACTCAGTACATAAAAATCTACTGCCAATCATTAGCGGACCGGAGTTCCGCTATGGCGATCCCTAACCGGGAAAAGCCGAAAGATACAACAACAACAACATTCACATATAAATGACAAAATTACAACTAGACAGAAATTCTATGTATGTATCTAATCTCTCCCTGTGTGTGTGTGTGTGTGTGTGTGTGTGTGTGTGTGTGTGTGTGTGTGTGTGAATATATATATATATATATATATATATATATATATATATATATAATATATATACATGTAAATGGCAGTTTATCAAATGCATTGAAACACAACTGATCGATGCCTGCATTTTGAATAACCAGTTTACCAAAACCCCCAAACAGTGAATACTCAAAAGATTGCAAAAGGAATACAGTCTGCTTTTGTGATTTATGAAACAATACCCTAAAACTACATTCAGAACAAATTTGCCTAAATAGTGGTAGTGTTACAAAAAGGTCTTTTGTAAATTAAGCTGTAGGGTTTGGGTTAGAGGTAGGGTTAATTTTAGAGTTAGCACACATTAGTAAAGATGGGTGTGCTAATGCTATCCCTACTCCTACACCTTACAGTGCAAACCCTCTTCTGTGACACTACCACTACACAACACATTCAAACATACTCCACATACAAAACAATACATGCATAGCATTAAATCTATCCCTTACGTAGTCCTTACTCTCCTAACACACAAATTCTTACACTGACACACGTCTACCTTTTCTCAACACAATTGTTAGCGCGTGTGCGCGCACACACACACACACAAACACACACACACACACAAAAGACACTAAATATATTCCCTACCCTAGCCCTGACTTTAACCACAACCTACTGACACTGATTTGGTCACAACATCTGTTTAGTCAACAGCATCTGAACTAACATAGCCCAGTGGCACCTGTCTACCCATGTATGTCTGTCCATGACAGTGACTGCCAGTGTGAATGTCCATGACTGTTAAGCATACATGCATACTGTCCTGCAAAATAGCTTTGTGTCATGTGAATGCATAACCTCTGACAGCGGTGCCCAGTACATAACACACCATGGAATGTCTTCAATGTATATGGCCTGTGTCTCAGGATGAATGCAGTGGAGATTGTTTGCTTTGTCAACAGGCCTACCATGTATGGGGTCTATATTAGAACATCGAAAGTTTAATGGTTTGAATCACTAAAGGTCGACCTTTAATGATCGAACCATTAAAATTTTGAATGTTCAGAAAAAATAAATTAAAACAAAAAAGAAAATACAAAGGGTGTAGGCAGGGGGGCAAGCCCCCCTGCACCCTCCACACCCCCCGCTACTTAAATATGCCAACTCTGAGACCTCACTACATTGAAGTAAACGGAAATCTCCCCTTATGAAGATTTCCGTTTACCCGTTCAACATTCTGCACTTTCGCTATTCTCATGTTGACAATGTCAGATTCGACATTGTTGGCTTTCGAGAATATAATAGATAACCCCATGTATGACATTAGTGGAGGTGGATACTGGTTGAGCTTATGGTGTCGGTCTGTCTTGGGCAGCACCTGACGTGATCATGGTGGATGAAATTTGTATATACTTATTATTTGTGTCATCCGTTTATCTCCCAAGTTGCATCACACCCTTCCTGGAATCACATCAGCATCACTTATATGTTATAATCTTGCAATATCAGTGGCAAAATGCTTGTCACTCATATATCTGCAGCAAATTCTGCAAACACACCTTATACTTCATGTTCTGTGACATCATTAATGCTATTTTCTGCAAATGCACTAAAACCACAGCTTGTTGTAACCCTAACTGCAACATGACCAAGCTGGCCAGGCTCTTCATCAGCTATCAGTGTAATTAATGGAGTGGCAATCCCATGCTGCCCATGTGTATGAGCTTCACCTCTGGATATGAAACATTTATTAGCTTTACTCCAAAAATGAAAATAAATAGATATAAAGGTAAAGATATGCATTATTGGCTTACTCATTCCTGCTACCTCTGTATGCGAGCACTGTGCTGCCACAGTGGTAACTGTTTTTCTGGGTATCCCCTGATTTGCTTCCCTCCCTACACAGTACTGCCATGATAATTCTACATCCTATAAGTAGTGCTCACACACTATATGCAATTTAAGTGAGAAGGTTTAAAATAATGTACTTGAAGGCAACAAAGCTCCAATATCCGAGCATTATCCGTACTGTCTATGGAGACCTCTGGTAGTAGAGACATCAACATCTCTTCATCGTAGCTCACTGTCAGGGCACTTTCTGTTCCTGTGCAGCCAGATGTCCCTGGCCTTTTTTGACATTATTACACACATCAGTGGTCCTGTGTCTGCATTTTAAGTTGACCTTTCCATGGCTACTGATAGTGTTAATGTCTACTAATACCTTGACTCAGTGTTTGTCATGTTCTTTGCAGTCACTTTCATAGCCCAGAAGAAGCTGCCCCATCTGTATACATAGCACTTTTAAGGAAGTTTTCTTCCTTTAATGGAAGCTTACCTTCTGTTCTTTGTGCCAGTTATTGCAATGTTTTGAAAAAGCTCAAAACACTAGATTTAGATGCTATTATAAACCATCCACAAGTATGTCCCATTATACAGCATTAGAAAATGGGCAAACCAAACATTAAACCCTGATTGAAGAATGAACGTCCTCCACCAGGGTGTTAATGTACAAGTAATGCCTGCTAAAAAAAGTACAAAGAATAATGGCAGCATATTAAGACGCCTTAGAGCTCAGACTGCAAGGATGCTAATGGCCACCATTATTTTACAGCCACTAAGCAACACTTTTGCTGTTTAGTGAATGAAAAATTAAAAAAAAATAGAGAACATTTTGAAAAGTATGTGTGTGAGAGTATGCATGCATAAAATTGAGAGTGAGATCGACTGAGTCATTATTTTGCACGCATTAAGCAGCACTTTTGCCATTTACCAAGCATAAAATTAAAGGAAACATTAAAAAAATAAAAGTGTGTATGTGCGTTTGTTTTTTCTACTTATATGAGTGCATGTGTGCATGAAAGCCAAGTGTGTGTACATGTGTGAGAGTAACAGAGAGAGAAACAAACATTGAGCAACTGAGCAGTAGCAACAACTGATAAGAGGTATGCATACCCCTCAAACTCGTAGCCCAAGAAATCTGAATTAAGCCTAAAATAAGTGGGGTAAGATAAAGGCTTAAAGCAGGCTAAGATTTTAAATATTGCTCATATATACTTAAAAAGTTTCTATAATAGAATGATTTGTTTTAGCATGCATTGTCTGAAGGAAATAAAGTCTGAAACTCAAATGTGTGCCATTATTTATAGACTTCAGTCCCTAATGAATTGCCTGCAAAACAAAAAATTTATGAGGAACAGACCTAAAAAAATTAGGTAAAATCTTGACATTATTTGAAATTGTAGAGAGTTGAGTTATGGAAGTTGGAAACTTTTAATGGCTGCCATTGTTAAATGAGTGTTTTTAGACGTACACTGCTTCTGAATATTTGGTGTGTGTTTATTTAAGAGAGGGTGCGTAGACATTAAATATTTAAAAAACTTTTATTTTGGATGTAAAATACTTCTAACAACATTTACATGTACTGTAGCAAGTCTGAAACTTTAGACAGAGGAACAATTTTACATCAAAAATATATAAAAAATACAATAATATAGTAAAAAATAAATAAAACAAAACTTTACAGACAGCCTGCTCTGTAAGTACAGTAATACCCTCCAGGGTGTGTGTCTAAATAATGCCCTTCCAGTGGTGTAGAGGCCATCTACCTGCACCACTAGGCCTCAGAACAACCCTGGGCATATATTTATACAGTAACACACACTCTGTTGGGCATTATTGCTTGCTTAAACAACAAGAATACAGCTAAAAAATCAATATCCTGAATATCAGTGCTCAAAAAGAGGAACCCAAAACTTTGCTGCAAAGTGTTTGACTTGTGAGCTTGATGAACAGAATGCCCTGGCACAAGTGAGATTTAAATGAGGATTAGAAGAAATAATGTTTTCCAAGATGGAGAGCATAAGCATCACAGTCAATGGCAGAGATGTTTTAGAGTATGCCAGAACCTTGTCATCAGACCCTGGTCTTTGCATCTACAGAGCAGAATGATGGGCATTTTTCTAGAGTGCGCTTAATGCATTTATACATTTACATGAGTTTTATATATATATATATATATATATATATATATATATATATATATATATATGTGTGTGTGTGTGTGTGTGTGTGTGTGTATAAAAGTCATTTTCATTATCCTTATCTTGTCACAGCAAAGGGGTCTCTCAGTCAAGCTCTGAACTATATTGTGTAGGGCTACTGACTGGCTAAATAGATCAGCTGGAAGGTGGTCCTGTGTAGAAGGCAAGGGAAAACCTCTTCAGTATTTGCTAAGAGAACTCTTTGGACTAAAACAACCTCAGACACGGCAAATGGGATGAGGAGATGAGACCCACAGATCCAGTATACTGCTAGGTAAGAGCAGAGGACAAGTATGTATTACTGCTAGAGGCTATAACGCAGATGTATTAAAGCTGGATGGATGTCCCCCTGCTGAGGTGCTTAGAGATGACAGTAAAGTCCAGTGCTGCAAAGAACTATACAATATTAGAAAACAGAATGTAAGAACTTTCAACCAAGGTAAAACTGAGGTGGTTAAGGATGAACTGACAAGGATAAACATTGACATTTTGGGAATTAGTGACCTAAAATGTAATGCAAAGGATAATTTTTCATCATATAATCATCATATTTTCTATTGAGGCCAATAATTCTGCAGAAGAAATGGAGTAGCCTTTGCACTAATTAAAGGGTGCCAGAATCAGTGCTCAGTCACAACCCAGAAATGATAAACTAATTTCAATTAGACTGCAGGGTAAGCATTTAACATCACAGTGATACAGAATTATGCTCCATCTACAGATTGTCAAGAGGAGGAAGCTGATTAATTGTATGAGGATCTTTAGCAACTTTTGGAAATCACATAAAAATAATGTTACATTCATCATACATAGCGAGAGCTCTAAAGTTAATCAAAGTACAACTGGATTACCAGGTAGGTTTGGAGTACAGAATAAAGCAGGATATCAACTAGTGGAATTCTGCCAAGATAATTCACTGGTCACAGGAAGCACTGTTTTTCAACAGATGAAGAAATTGTTTTACGCATGGCTATCACCAATCCTAGGGTTCCGAAATAATCTCACAGTCAGGAGTAAGAGCAGTGGCCAGAAAGGGCCATTTCCACCAACTGTGGAAAATGTGATTCAGCAGTACATTAACTACAATGAGGGAATGCCTCATTATTAGCTCATTTGCATATCTATGAACTGAGTGGTGTTACCACTAGTGCTAATTAGCACTTTCCTGTGATAACCACCATTGGCGGCTCATGCTTCTCAATGGCACAGTCTCCCCTGTCACACAACACATATAAGCACATGCAAACACACACACAATATACCTCTTTACCCTGTCCCTGAGCTGATGCAATGTTCTTGATGTATCTTCTTCTGTTTCTCTGCCCCTCATTATTGCTCAGAAATAGCATCAACATGCCAGACCTACTGCTCTATTAGCTTTTTAAGTGGCAGAGTAATTTTTAAAGATATTCCCTAGTATTGTCTAGTGTTCCTCCCAACTTTATCTGGAAGTCTAGATTACAGCGATGTGCAGTTATGGCACCCCACCCCCAAGTAATAACTACTCTAAAGCCTTTGACTGAGTGGACCATAATATACTAGGACAAGTTCTTAGAAGAATAAAAAGACTATGCCACCTTATTTCTCATCTGAGGAATTTGTATGCAGAACAAGACGTGGTAGTTAGAACCAGATATGGAAGAGCTGACTGGTTCATGATTTGGAAAGTAGTATGATAAGACTGTATATTGTCACACAACTTAAGTTTATATGCTGACATAATGTTTATATACACACATAATGATGAGTTAGATGACTCACATCATAGAATCAGAATTACTAGAAGATATATTAACAATCTCAGATATGCAGATAATACCACTCTTATGGCTTAAAGAGTTGAAAATCCGGTGGATGAATGTGAAAGCAGGAAGTGTAAAATCTGGCTTGTTGCTCCACTTTAAAAATTCATCTAGCCCTTTCAGTTCTTTGCTAATTACTGAGGAAGAAGTAGAAGCAGTGACAGGTTTTATTATCCTGAGCTCAAATACCTCTGCAAATGATGGTTGCAGTGGTTTTATGACATTTCCTGGAAACATACATTATTGAGCCACATGGATGAACATAAAAAGATCAAAAAAGGGAAAAAAAGACCTTTCTTTGCAGGTGGGTCAAGCTCTCTGCACCACCACCCCAGTGAAATGTATTCCAACTATGAGACTGTACTTTAATGGGGAAAGGATAACTTTCCCAATCCCCTCTATTCCGCAATCTCAATCAGTAAAAGATGATAAAGTTTTATCAGATTTTTGATTAGCTGTACCAGCTTTTTCTATACTCAGAAAAATAGGTACTAGATGATGGGTACATAATCCAGGGGTATTACTCCCTTATAAAATTTTTTTTTTCTTTTCTGATTTTTTTCATGATCAAACATTTGGGTTCAGTAATTTGTTTTTCAACTTTAAGACATTTTGACACAATATACTATACCCATTGCAGCCTTGGAATTAAAAGTGACTTGCTTTTTGAAAAGAAAGCCATGGTAAATATGGATAAGATTTTAAAGCGCAAACACATCACATTGTCAACAAATGTCTATATAGACAGATCTATGATTTTCCCAGTAATAGGATATGGTTGTGATAGTTGAACTACAATTAAGGCTGTGTGCTGGAAAATTGATATTTATGAACTGTATTATTGGAGAAAACTTTGAGTAATTCCATAGAGCGTGAGAAGATCAAATCAGTCAATAGTTAAGAAAATAAATCATAACTGCTCACTCAAAGGCCTGAAAGTCAAATTAAAACTGAAATATTCTGGCCACATATTGCAAAGGCAGAATTCACTAAAGAAGACACTGATGATGGGAATGATCAAAAGCAAAAAAGAAGAGGAAGGAGCAGCAAAGGTTAAGGTGAACACACACACACACACACACACACACACACACACACACACACACACACACACACACTTTAGATTAGCCAGTAATGCAGCATATTTTTGACAGCTGTGAATAACTTTAAAAAGAATATTATACGACCCCCCATTAATATTCCAAAACATGCACGCTGATTGGTAAGCGTGCACATTGTAAATCAGAGTTATAGTAATGGAAAAAGGTCCGGTCGCCCGGACTGTTTCCATTAGTATAACTCTTTTTTTACAGCTTCGGAGAATGCAAGATCTCCGTTGCTTTTTACACACTGTCTCGCTATGTTAAACGAGTTTAACATAGTGAGACAGCTTTAAAAAAAGTAACGGAGATCTTCCTATCTCCATTGCTTTTTTCAAAGCTGTCTCGCTATGTTAAACTCCTTTAACATAGCAAGACAGTTTGTAAAAAGCAATGGAGATCTTGTTTTCTCTGTTGCTTTTGCCCACAGCGCTGATGTACTGCGTAAGCATACGCATGCGCAGTACATCAGAACTGCCGCAAAATACCACACAGCTGCGGAAGGGCAGCAAGGAGGCATTATATAATGCCATTATTTAAGAAAAGTAATTTTTTTTTCTTAAATAATGTCATTGTATAATAGCAATAACCCACTTCTGGGTGTGGGTAATGCTAGATTTACCCACGGTTGTCTTTGTTTGGCCACTCGGGCTTCGCCCTCGTGACCAAACCACACCAACTGTGGGTAAATCCAACATTACCCACACCCAGGCGTAGGTTATTGCTATAAGATAATTCAGTACTTTGAGCACAAAAGGTTCAGCCTACAGATCTCTGGTGCCCAAGGTTGTTTTTTTTTTTTGAAAGAAAGATGCATAAAAAGCAAACCTTTTCACATTTTAACAATCTTATATGCATGCCATAAATAGGATGATGGGTGTTGTGAATGTAAGTTGTTCTTCATTCAGCTTTCTATGAAACAAGTAGCATTTATACACAAATGCTATGACCTTTTTCTGTAAATGAACCAACAGCTTGGAAAAAAAAGATTTTCCCATTTTTAACCAAATACATTTGAATAACTTAAAAAAAAAACATATTATGCTGGCATTTACTGAATGTATTTTTCACTTATGTGGTTGGTTTCCACTTGTGTTATTGCAATGTTAATTGTGCTATTTATTTTTACTTCTTGGTATAGGAAGGCTAGAAATTTAATAGGCATGTTACAGTTTATGTCCAGTATGAAGGAACACTGAATACAATGCTGAATAAGTTGGACAAAAAATATTCAGTGGTTTAATGGTGGGTGCTATGATAAGACAAATACTCTTAATTCTGGTCTACCAAGTTTGATTATGAACATCTGCTTGCATTCATCAATCCTAGTAAGTTCATTATAGGATCAAATAATTTGTTGAGAAACCAATGGGCTAAATAGCCATGCTAAACAAAGCAGAATGTCCCGACATAGGGGGGTGGTTAAGCCAAGCTTTGTATGCTTACAGAGGCATACCTGTGTACTGATGAGTATATGAACCTGAGTAGGTTGTAAGGCTATATAATGGTGACCACTTCATTCTTAATGCATAAAGAAAAGATGTGGATATTTATTTATTTATTTATTTTTGCTGCAAGTTATCATTGAGAGTTTGGACTGTTTCTTTTGCAGGAGCATGGCTCTCCCCATCAATATCCTCTCCTCCCCTATAGTACATGTACCTAATTCTAAACCCCCAAATTACTACCCTAGTTGGGGTCTTCAGTGGCCAAGTTACTGGTGAAGTGTGTTTCATCCATTGGAGGAAGGCAGACCCAGAAGCCTCGACTGCTGCATGCAGAGGATGACATGTTTCTTGTAAGGATGCTCCCTTTCAACTTGGTGGATCCTTTTACAGGCTACTATGAGAAGCATCCTTCCCCCTTTAAGGTGGTAATATCTCTTAAATCTTACTGCTTGCTTAGCACAGCTGATGGTTGAAATCTGATCTCCACAGCAGCTAAAGAGATAGCACCCCCCACCAACATGTTAACCCCCTTGAGAAGAGATGAACAGGCAAACCATCATTACCCCTCCTCCATCCATACATCAGCATCAGCAGATACCTGATCTGCTAGTTGAACTTCAGTTGCCTGGGCTACAGACAGGGCATTGCCCCTCTACACCATCAAATGGTAGCTGCCATTTTCAAATATATTGTACAAGTGCTTAGTGTACCCAGTGCTTTTAAGTACTCATCAGTAGTACAAATACCATACTTGCCTTTGGTGCTGGAAGACCAGAAGGCTGAGGGCTCTTTTCCCAAACCAGGTGCTTGGATTCATTTTCCAGTGCTGGCACTACAATGCAACATAAGGAGGTGATGCAGTCCCGAGTGTGCTGTCCTTCGGATGAGACATTAAGCCAAGGCCCCATCTACCTGATCTGATGGTAGCTCAGGTGGATGTAAAAGATCCTATGGCATTTGTTAAAAAAAGAATAGTGGAAGTTCCCAGGTACCCTGGCCAAATTTCTTCAATTCAGTGTGCATAATCTCCTTGGATCTCCACTGAGAAAAGGTCACTGGTGTAGTGGCACTAACCTCGTCAACAAATCATAAATAAATAAAATAATATAAATGTTAGGATAACATTGAATTCTGGGTAAATAGTATGTGGGAACACACTGATTATTTTCTCTCTGTCAGTACCCTAACTTTCGTGTTACTCACAAAAAGGTATTTATAAAGATGTTATACTTCTTTGAAGAGAACTTGATTCTTACAGGCAGTTTTTATTAATTTTTCCTGTGGATTCAAATACTGCACATTTTTAACATGTTTTTGCTAAGCTTATCAGTACATTTTGCAGAGATTGGAATTTGTTAAATCTTGGACTACACCAATTAACAGGTGGGACTACCTTTACAGCTTTCTGTCGGCCTTTTAATTTTATGGTAAAGAGGTAATGAGTATATTTAGACGTGGATCTTTCTGGAAAGGGTACCTTTAAGGTACTTTGTTCTCTCTTATCTGATCATGCTTATCTGATGTGGGACATCTTTCCTGTACTTCAGAAGAGAATCCCTCAAATTTGGAGACTACATGCCTTATACTCCAAATAGCAGAGAATTATTGACTAGCTGGTTTATGGCATTTAAATCTGAGGCCACTTCTCCATATCTTGAGTGGGGTGTTTTTGGGGAACATAGTGCAAGTATATCTCAAATAATTGGTTACTGGTCTAGAGTGGAGTGAAGAGATGAATGCATAGCAATTCTGGGGTTCTGTCAGTGTCTTTGTACCATAGATAGGTAAGGAGGAACATAAGGGATTATATCTTCCCCTACAAGCTAAGACATAGCAGATTCTAGATTGTGAAATGGCAGCCGCATCTTGGAGGCTTAGGTACTTTTTCTGCTAGTGTACAGCATCTAAAACCCTAGCAAGATGGGTTATTTTGCAATCCAGTGGACAAAGAATCATCTTCCTATATTGCACTAAGATAAAAGTATTTGAGTATACTAGCTCACCATCTTCTAAGACTTTACAAATGATTAAAGGGCAGTTTAAATGTATCCCCAAGATTAAGACTACTTATTGACAAGTTCTTTGAAGGACAAGATGTTCCTCATATTTTTCCAGATTTGTTGAGTGGTTTGAATGACCATCGGTTTGAATGACCATTTAGTATGTAGCAGTTGTTACTGCAATTAAGGAGGTAAGAAGGGGTGCTGGTCCAAATATACAAACATTTTACTGCCTAGCCTGTGCATCTATGGTTGTCTCACTCTGATTTCCATGCCTCCTTGGAAATGATTCCATACCTGCCTATTAGGAATACAAAATTTTGTGTTCTAAGTTGTTTTATAGGATTTAGGTAAGTGGTGGAAGTAGACAACGGTTTCTAATGTCCATTCTACTTTTTGTACTCAAAGTGGAGTCACTTGCAACTAGATTATGGGAGAACATTTGAAAACTAAAAATGTCATTGATTTATAGGTACACAGATTACATTGTTGTTACTGTTGTACCCCTGAGAGATTCCTTCCTGGTGGATTTTAGATTTTACAAGTTATTTGGATCATTTAATTTTTAATATAAATACTACAAAGTCTTAGGCACTGTATGTGGTCAATGTCATAGGTTGGTACTAGGCTGTCAGCCCTAGGGCCTATACAAGCCTAGCCATAACAATTCCCTGGCTATTTCTTCCCACACCATTTACTTCCCTGGACCCCTGTCTAGCAGGGTGACTGACGTGATCCCCGGGGTGAATTTCCTTTCTCCCATCCAATCATCAAGGTTCCTTTTGAAGATGGCCAAAGAGGCACTCTGCTTGACATGTATGGGCAATCTATTCCAGAGTCTGGGGAGTCTCTGGGTCAGGAACCTATCCCTCCAGCATGTTTTGTTTATTGTGATGACAAGGTTTAGATCCCTGGAGCATGTGGCTCTGAGGGATTGGGATTTCTTTAAGTGTAGCAAATCCAGCAGCTCTGGGTTTGACATGGCCTTGTATGTTAAGCAGAGATTGCCTCTGAGTAGACAATATGCGACAGAGTATAGCTGAAGTTTTTTAAGGCGGTCAGCGTAGTACATCTGCTTTAGGCCTGTGACTCTTTTAGTAAGGTATTTCTGCGGCCTTTCCAGTTTTTGCAGATGTCTTGAGAGGTACATACCAAACGGGGCTTTGTATTCTATAATGGGTCTAATGAGGGATGAGTACAGTGGGACAATGACCTCCTTTTTTCTGGATGAAAAGCCCTTAGTGATGAAGTGTGCCACATAGAAGGATTTTCTGACTGTTGTGGCGATGTGGTTATCAAAGGTGAGACCACTGTCCACCTGTGTCTCTAAGTCTCTTATCACACTTTCAGTGTTTAGTGTACTGCCACCTATATGGTAATTCACGGGTACATGTTTTTTCCCAAAGGGGATAACTATACATTTCTTGGCATTGAGCTTGAGCCCATGGCTCTGGCACCAAGCATCTGTTTCTGTAAGGCCCTTTTGTAGAGTATCCACATCATTTGGCTCCCAGTTTGCAGTCATCTGCGAACTTTGTTAGCCAGAGTCCCTTAGTGTCGGCCTGTACTTCTGAGAAGTAGATGCCAAACAAGAGCGGTCCTAGGACTGAACCCTGAGGTACTCCACTTGTCACTTGTTTGGAGCTGGATTTGGAGTTGGTTACTTTTACAGTGTGAGTTCTATCAGTAAGCCAGTTAACAACCCATTAGGTGATGTAGGGATTAATGCCCAGCCTAGTAAGTTTATCTATGATTCTAGAGTGGGGGATGGTGTCAAAGGCCTTGGCAAGGTCTAGATAGGCTGTGTGGACCACCTTACCCTTGTCCATGGCTCTGGAGACTGATTCAAAGAAGTCAATCAGGTTCAGGAGACAAAATCGGTCCTTCACGAACCCAAACTGGATGGGGTCCAGTGTTTGAAGGTTGCCAATATCTTTGTTTATAAGTTCCATGATAATACATTCCATGGCCTTGCAGATAAGGCTCGTCAGACTGATGGGACAGTAGTTTCCAGGATTCAAGGTGGATCCCCCCTTGTGGAGTGGGATAACTGTAGCTCTGCCTCACTCAGTGGGCACAAAACCTGAGGAATGAACAAAACTGTTCCTTTTAAATGGTTGGCCTATGCCATTAAATACTCTGGGTATGTGACAATTTATAGAACAGCAGAACACACTCTCCACCTGATAAGTGGCAGTAAGAATCCCCACCCCAGGTATACTTGGGGAGCAACAAACACAGCTCAAAAGGAAACCTAATTCAAAGGCACTATAGAAGTACCAGACAAATCACTCAGTTCAGAACAGTTTGTAGAAGTTAAAGTAATTCAGTACTTTTTGTCAAAATGATTTCCACATGCTTGTTTCTGATTTATCTCCCCAGAGAAAACATCAAAATGGACACAGAATGAGCACTTTCACCCAAATTGCATGGGCTTCCTCAAATCTTCAGAAGTTTTCTTATTGAATAGTGGTATACTTAAAGTCATAATACTGGATGAAAAATCCTAAAATATCAAAATGTTGAAAGTTTACAATGTTAAACTCAAAGTACCTACTAATAGCATGCATGTACTACATATGTGTGTGTGTGTGTATGTGTTTGTGTGTGTATATATATATATATATATATATATATATATATATATACACACACATATATATATATATATATATATATATATATATATATATATATATATATATATATATATATATATATATATATATATATACATATATATATATATATATATATATATATATATATATATATATATATATATATATATATATATATATATATATATACACACACACACACACACACACACACACACCACATATGTATACTGTGCTAGAGTATGGCCTGTCAACAAACAATGTCACTCACCTGTTAGCAAAATTCAGAAATGAGTGCTAAAATGGGTCTTGCAGAGGGGGCAAGTCCAGCTCTCTTCACATGTAGGGGAGTAGCTATTTTGGCTTCAACGTTTTAGGATTTTGGTATTTTGACATTTCAACATTGTACATTCACTATAGTGACTTTCAATGTACTGCTTTTCATTAAGTAAACATGGACCCAACTAAACAACTAATTCACCTTTGGATTATCCCAGATGAACAAATCAACAGGACTGTTGATGAATGCACCTTTCACTGATTCAGGTTATGGCTGCCACCTGATCATGAGTTACCTATTATTAAATCATGCCTGACCCTTAAGAGATTCAATCTCTTATTTGCATCTATGATGCACTGTGCAGCCAAAGCAGGAAACGTTTGAGCTCATTTACTATCCAGACGTAATAGATCTCTTTATAAGCCAATCTTTAAGCTGAGTATGATGACAAAAAAGAGACACGAGGACAGTGTTCACTTTACACAGATTCCTTTTCACTCGTTGTAGTTTATTTCATCGTTTTTTTTTTAGGTTGATTCAAATGCAAAGTTAGACGTAAAGTGTTAGAACTTCCTATCTAGAAAGACAGAATGGGTGTCAGTTGAAATGGGGTTCCCTGAGCAGTAAGAAGTGTTAGTTTGGTTACATGTACCCACTCAAGTGCTAAGGAGGGTGCTATATGGATAGGTTTTGGTTAGAATGTCATAAAATCATCTCTTTCTGGACCAAACTCAGGTGGTATTGTCAGATGATCTAGGAATATCATATGCCTGACTCTGACTTGGTTTAATACTCACAAGGTCTTTTACCATGGGCTTTGTTAAATTTTGTCCAAAATACATTACTATAGCATGGAAAAGAGTAACACCTCTGGATATAGACAGGTGAAAGAAGTTACTTATAGGCATTCGTGTATGTAAGTTGTGGCTTATAGCTGACAAGGTAAAATGCAAAACAATATGGCTTTGTGAGAAGAGAGTAGGGTATGCATAAACTCTGCAGAACCTTTACTTTGATTCTTTACTTCCTTGAGAAAGAAGAGAACTGACTGTTTTGCTGTTTTTATATATTTTCTAGGATATGACGTAACTGGTTCATACTTCTCATGTACTTCACATGTGACTGAAATAACAGCAGATTAATACTTTGTATGGCTGCTTGCGTCTCTTTTTCCTTTTTCATCTTCCCCATTCTTCTTCCCTTAGTCTTCTTTCTGAGTCTTCTTTCTGTTTAATTATTTTAATAAAGTTTGTCAGAAAACTATTTACTCATCTAGACTTTGATTTACTGCTTAACCCAGTTCAGTGCCACGGGTAGGATAGAGCCTGAGCTAGCACTTCATGGCTACAAAGCTGTGCACTAATTTACTGCCAGTGTATTGCAGGATGCACAGAAACACACACACACACACACACACACACACACACACACACACACACACACACACACACACACACACACACACACACACACAATGTGTGTGCACATGGTGCACACACCTACTGGTAGTTTAGGAATTGGTATTTCAACTATGTCTTTGGGATGTCTGAGGAAAGTGAGTAACTCAGTGAAAACCAAGGTGGTTATAGGGTGGACAAGCAGACTCCACAAAGAAGGCACCCCACCCCAGAACCAAACAGCAGAACTGACTGCTGTGAGATAACAGTGCTAAACACTGACCAACTGTTATCCTGGACAAAAAATTCTAGTGTTTTCTCTTCAGGTGTAAGCTATCAGTAATGACAGCAGTTACATGTTTGATACACCTTTGCCAATAATTTAAAGTCTATAAATTATATCATCTGTGAATAGCTACTGCCAAGAGAAGGAGAACCACTGTCAAGAACATAAGCTCCTTGCAAATGTATATCTATTGTGAATTATAAGGTAACCCCAGCTTCTTCCCATAAACATACATAGGCAGTGGTCATTAAACACTTGTCAGCTTATGGACGAATGTGGATAATATTATGACATTTCATAACTGGAAAGTAATCCCCTGGTGAGACATTAAATGCATGATATGAAGATGTAGAAGAAGAAGAAGACAGTAATGAAAAGCCATATTACTCGGATGGAAGGTGGTCCTGTGTAGAAGGCAGAAAGGTAAGCAATTACAGAATAGTTATCACAAAAAAAGACTATATATGTATATTGCAGCAAACAATCAGTTGTAATGTCTGTTGTTTACTTGGGTTACTAAAGTGAGACAGCTTTCAGTAGTTCTGAGAGAGAAGAGAAACAGAAAGGTGATAAGGGATAGTGTTTTCAGTGATATGTCCTGTGTTGAAGCTCAAGCATTTTGCCTGGATGAAGGGGTACATTTTTAATTTGCATTAAATGTTTATTTCCTTTGTGTCAACAGGGAGATTTTGACAAAGAGTAGTTGCCTTACAGGAGAAAGCATGTGTGGTGTTGTGCAGTTTAGTTCTAGGGATAATGAGAGTTGGTGTGGCTTATGAGCAGTGTCTCAGCTTGTATGAGTAGTCTTTTTTATGAAAATTGGCATATTTTATGCAAATATCTGGAGTTGTGGTAGTTTGTAGGCTTGGGATCCTAACAGAAGGTTAGATCTACTGAGTGTCAAAAAACTGTCAGGTATTTGCTTACTTCAGGAGATTTTCAAGAACTGCTTTTAAGTGACCTTACCATAGTCTACATGCCATAAGGTCTGTGTTGGTACTGACATCAGCAATATGGAGATATGCCTTTGATGATGTCTGGAGTTTTCAAGATATATGGGAGTGACAGGTAAAATAACCAGAAACCCCATAGGGCCAACATGCAGCAAATCATGTCAAAAATAAATAATTAAGAATTTGTGCCTAGTTATTAAGTCACTGTGATGTTATCATTTTAGTTAGATGTAAGTGTTCAGTTATACTAGCAGGATGCCAAAGATAGTAGTTACTCATAAAATAGTTTATGAATAAAATGACAGGTAAAATAACCAGAAACCCAATAGGGCCAACATGCAGCAAATCATGTCAAAAATAAATAATTAAGAATTTGTGCCTAGTTATTAAGTCACTGTGATGTTATCATTTTAGTTAGATGTAAGTGTTCAGTTATACTAGCAGGATGCCAAAGATAGTAGTTACTCATAAAATAGTTTATGAATAAAACTGCATATTTTCTGCCAAATGGAGAAGTAATTATGTTTCCCCAACTGATTTATCATGGGAAATGTTCAGGAAGCACATCCCTACAGTTACCTCCTCTATGTAAGCTTAATCTGCTAAGGCCTTATAGACCGTAAAACGCATCCTACAAGGAGTGCTCCCTAGCTAAGCATCTTCCCGTGAATATTGAAATGGCTCCAGTTAAGTTTAGAACCACTAGTCTTCCCTTCCTGACCTTTATATACTATATTCTGTGATCAGCAGTCTGAGCTAAATTAACATACCTCTCAACCTCTTAGAGCAAGAAATCTAGACAAAGGCATAAATAAAAGTGGGACAAAGACTAACAAATAGAGACAATTTTTAAATATTGCTCTTACAAACTTGGAAAGTTGATAGAATAACAGGTTTTACATTAGCATACATTTTCTGAAGGGTATAAAGTCTGAAACTCAAATGTCTGTCATTATTTTTCTAACTTCAGTCTTTAATTATTTGTCACTAATATGCCGGAAAAATACAATTTTATGAGAAATGGACCAAAAATATGAGGCATAAATCTGGACATTCTGTGAAAACCTGTACAGTTGAGAGGTAAGTAAATGAAGCATACTTCAAGCATAGGTAGAGTTGAAGTCAAATTGGTTTATTGTGGTTATTCTGTAACTGCACTTTTGGCATTCTTTGGTTAACTTTTGAAATCTGTAACATTAAATTTACAAAGGGGTATAAGGGTTGAAAGGATATCCGGGATATGTGGAGAAAATTCATAGGCTGATGTACAAAAAAGTATTGTGCAAATGGACATTGCACACGATGTTAAGAATAATTTCAGAAATATATAATGCATTGATGGAACCCCTGTTCCTCCCATCCTATGATTATTGGACCTCATTGCTAGTTGGCTTATTCATTTTTCCACTTTTCCATCATTCTAGAATATCAGAGGGAGGGGGTTAGAGCTGAGTACCATGGCAGTTATCCAACAGGGGGTTACTGGACCTTTTTGGATGCTCTTGTTCGAGTTGCCTGACAAGAAAGATGTAATACATACTTCTCAACTGTCCAAAATTTTGCCTCATATTTTAGGTCTGTTCCTCATAAAATGAGTGTTTTTCTAGCAAGTCACTGAGAATTGAAGTGACTAAATAACCAATGTTTGAGTTTCAGACTTTATATATTTCAGAAAATGTATGGTAGTACAGCATCTGTTGTTCTAAAACCTTTCTAAGTTTATAAAATCAATATATAATTGCTGTTCTTTGTCCTCCATCATTTTAGGTTTTGTCAAGATTTGTTGAAAGGAGAAGTTGAGAGTTCTGGTGTAATGTCTACTATAGTGGGCTGAAGCTAATGCATACTTTTATATGTTCATGATTCTTACCTTTACTGCAGTTACTGTTTGCTGAGCTGCATTCATCCATGGTCATGGATGTTGGAGTGCAGTGAGTACTTGACCCTTCCCAGATGATGCACCTGTGAAAAGATGTAACTAATTCCCTTCACACAAGGGCAAACTGACTAGCTGCATACTACCATTCCTCTCAGATGAACTCCTCCTTTGCATAGTGGTTAAGGTGTTTACCTCACAGACACAAGATACACAACTCTGGGAAATTGGCTAGGTCTACAAGGGCAAATAGCCTAGTATTTACCTTTGAGTCAAACCAATGCCACATGATAGGCATAGTTTTTATTCAAACTAAAGGGGTGGCGAAAGCCACATAACTATGGGCTAGGCTTATAAATGCCCTTGGGCAGATAGCCTAGTATGAACCTATGAACCTATGAACCTATGGGTGGATGGGTAGTTGAGGCCAAAATCTCTATCTTATATGAGTTAAGGCCAAAATCTCTACCTTACAAGGAGATGAATATTATCACTGCTTTACAAAACTCTACAAGGTGAAGCATTTTATTCAGCCTTCACACAAAGAGTAAGAAAAAGATAGTTCATATGTTGCTTGTTTCTCCAAAAGACGTGGTCAGAATAAATTCGAATGGAAGTGCTATAAAGTTGGGTAGCAGACATACCTCTCAACTGTACAGGTTTTCACAGAATGTCCAGATTTTTGCCTCATTTTTGGTCTGTTCCTCACAAAATTAGTGATTTTCTGACAAATCACTGGGATGATCTGAGGACTGAAGTAAAAAATAATGATATACACTTGTGTTTCAGACTTCATATCCTTCAGAAAATGTATGCTAAGACAAATTCTGTTATTCTAGTAACTTTATAAGTTCATGAGAGCAATACTTAAAATCTGTCCATATTTTTGGGCCTTTGTCTCCCATTCTGCAAAGTTTTGTCCAGATGTTTTTGCACTAAGAGGATGAGATACTAGTAGATAATACAATGAGTAACATCAACACCTCACAACAAAAGGTTTTCTGGTTTACTGATGAGCTGGGATACCTGCTGTGTGGAGTGTCTATGCCCTCCTTGTGTTTAAATGGGTTTTCTCTAAGTTCTCCAGCTTCCTTCCAAATCCCAACAAATGCAGAAGGTGGATTGGCAGTACTAAATTGTCCACAGGTGTATGTGTGGTGCGTGTGATACACAAGAAAGGTCTGGCAGACTACTGCCATCACCCAGCTGTTCATGAGGTCAATATAAGAATCAGATCAGACTTGACAACATTGGAAGGATGGATGAATACAAAGCAATGGCCATCTGAACTGATAACCCAAAGATGTTGAGAGTAATAATTTTGCTCAGGCAGGATTTGCATTTCTTAGAAGACAAACTCATTGCTGACAAACTCAAGAGGTTAGGTACAAACCCTTAGGGATCAGTCCTTGGATCACTCCTTTTTGGTATTTACTTCTCTGGAGTCAAGGCCAATGTCAGTGGTCCCTGGCTAACTAAATTTGCAGATGATTGCAAATTAGGAGCTGCCATTGAATCCCACACTGACACAAATATTCTCCAGGAAGGACTGACAGAGACAAACAACTGGTGTCAGAGCCATGAACTAAAACTAAATGCCAAGAAATGCATAATAGTATCCTTCAGGAAGTCATCCACCCCTGGTAACTATCATATTTACAACACACCACTTAGAGTTGACCCAGTAGTCAGGGACTTAGGGACGCACATAGACAGTAATCTAGCTTTGACCATCATGTGTCTACAGTAGTGAGGAAATCATTCTATGTTGCACAACTTATAAACAAAGGTATGGCATCTTAGTCCGAGGAAGTCATTGTTCCACTGTATTCTGCATTTATCAGCCCTATCATTGAGTACATTGCACCCTTTGGTATATACCTAACCAGGCATATCCAACAACTGGAACATCCACAGAGGTTTCGCAGTAAAAGAATACAGGGCGTAAGTAAAATGTCCTATGCAGACCACCCTAAGGCCCTATCCCTGTATTCTGTATCCTACAGGCTTTTGAGGAGAGATCTATGCCTGGCATACAGGGCATTGTCAGACCCTCTCTGATGGACCTCCTGCATATCCACAAAACAAACAGCACCAGTATTATCCATTCTAAAGACTTAAACTTTGCCTGTAATATAAATAGGACTTGCTGGAGAGACAGGGATGTATCCTGGAGGTTACCCCATCTCTGGAACAGACTCCCCATCCATGTGAAACAGAGTTCCTCCCTAACTCAATTCAAGTGCAACTTGGACAATTGGATGGGGAACAGAAAATTCATCCCTGGTTTGGCACTTATATCTCTAATGGACACAGGCAATCGGCAATCTTTAAATGGTTCATCTCCCAGGCCCTTGCTTGTGAATGTTTCACCTCCCAAGCCCCTGCTTACACTTATCAAGGGTATCAGAACTTCCAGAGATTTGGGATGCATGGCTAGGCTTAAAAAGACCCTTATAGTCGTTAGTCTAGTAAACACCTATAAACCTATTATTTTACTTGCTGGTCCAGTAAGGTGTAAATTGCATTTATAGCTAAATTGTAAAACAAAATTATAACTTTGATTTATATCTGTTTTACCTGTGAATGTTAGCAAAATGCTTAACAGATATCAAAAGAAAAATCTACTGCTGATAAGAAGTGTAATCAAGAAGCATAACACGACATTAAAAGGTGATTAACAATAAACTAGTGAAGTATTCCCAAATACTACAAATATTATTATAAAACAAGCTTTCACTAACTTTAATGCTTCTTTTCATTCATAATATATATATATTCATAAGATATAAGAAATATAATCAGTTAAATGTTTATGGTAATAGAAGGGAAAAGTATAATAATCACTATAATGGGAATTTAGTACAGAGCAGCAATCATTTTTCAGAATGGGAGGTTGGCATAATGGTTAAGGCATTCACCTTGCAAACACAAGGTGCAAGGTTTGATTCTCACATGGGGTAACTGGCTAAGCTTAAAATGGCCCATAAGGGCAGTTAGCCTAGTACAAATCTATGAACCTATTATTGCAGCTTGTATTTTCTTCCAGATTGGAAAATATCAGGGTGTAGACTTGCTCATTAACTGTGAAGTTGTGCAGAAATTAATTAGTTAGATACAAGTGACAATAATGGAAAATACCTCACCTGATATTTCAATTGTAACCCAACGGAATTATATAAAATCAAATCTTACCACAGTAGGTAACATACCATACTAGTCCCTAGAATTCAAGAAGGTAAGCATATGACAGGAGGTCCCTGTTTTAAATGAATTTTAAAATATTACCATGCAGTAGTAAAAGCAGGAACTCCATGCTATGTTAGATCACAAATTACTTTATAACCCTGCATGCCTGAGAACTGTAATGCATAGGCAAGATCGCTTAGTAACTAGACATCCCATGTCTTGAACTAAAAACAGGAAAAATCTAAAAAAAAAAAACAACCTCTGCAACCATTACAGAGGAGACAGCCACAGTATAACACCTCTGTATACCTCAGTGAATGACCCAGATACTTAGAAATTATTTTGCACATGTGTCCTAAGGGTGAAGCTCACCTGCCCATCGGCACAGTGTCAGGTAGTACTGCAGTAAGATGTCAGAAATACAATTAAATAGTTAAGGAGTGGAAGGATACCAAGAAATATCATTTTAATATCAGAGTTTTATAAGCAGCACTTCTGGACTTTAACTCTGTTTTCCTTCTTTGAGGACTTATAGCAAAGTAATATGTTGCTGCCTTCTTGTGACTGTACCCAGATAGTCATGGTGCATAAGAATGGAAAGGAATAAGGGCATGGAATCAGATAATGCTGCTTCAGTGATGATGCTTGAATACATATTTTAAATTTCTCTATTCACTACTTAATTAATTGTTTACCTACTGCTGGTGCACTAGCTCAGGTGGGCCTCACTCCACGTTTACAGGTGGTGGATGCCATCAAAAAGATTGCTAGTCATGGAACATTTGCAGTTTGATGGGCAACAAAGCAGTTAGCACTTAACAGATTTTTTCCCCCTTTGAACTGCTGTGGTGAAAATAGATTTCAGCAGCGTGTAATCATTTAAAGCTTAAGTGGAGCACTTAAGCATTATGAAGAATTATTAAAAAGATCCTGAAAAATGTCAGACTTTTTGAAGAAAACAGTACGATTGTTAATAAAATTTCATAATTTAGTTATTTTACTTCATGTTTTCATGTAGTAAAATCCTTTTGTACTAATTCCAGTTGTTTTCACAATTTAAGTGCACATAACATTTTACACTTTGACTAAACATAAAGTTTTGTATAGTAGTTCAGATGTGTAAGAACAGAAAGCCATGTTATATTCCACAGCTTGTTTCACTAAGGTCTTACATTATGGAATTCATATTAGTGATGACATGCTTGAGGTACCATAGAACCAATAAATATATTGCTGCAAAAGATTCTCTCTATCACTGGGATTGCGAAAGATTAGCCCTACAAATGCTAATTAGGCAATTTCGTACTGGCCAATAGTGTGAGAGCAATATTCTGTCATTCAGAGACATGACAAGGCTGCTCTGTGCTGTAGCTCATTATAATGTCCTGAATCAAGTACTGTGCTGTTAGGTTTAATCATGATTATCTTCATGATTATCTTCTCTATACCACCATTGCAACAATGTTGCATAGGTACCTTCCAATATACATACACACGCATACATACTCTGAGCACCCATGCAGAGCCACACACACACACACACACACACACACACACACACACACACACACACACACACACACACACATTCAGAATGTTTCATTCATGCAAACAAACATCCACACAGTTTCACACATGCACACATAAGCACATGCACAAACACAAATCCAGACAGCTGCAAGCATGCTCCTACAGACACACACTTATACATGCACCCAAACCCACACACACACACACACACACACACACACACTACAGGTGAGGTAAGTTCAATGAAGCAAACAGCCCTGATCCTTTTATTGAAGTGAATGGGTGTATAATGTCAAACTATGACATGCTCCTTCTCCATGTTGCACTGACTAATATTAGCTATGCCTCAGGATGGCCACATTTGCACATTGCTTTGCCTAACAGACCACTGTCAATACTTCAGGCTGAGTCCTTCCTACCACTGTAGTGGTACAGATGTCTCAAAATCGCTCAGGTATAATTCACTGTAAAAATCTGCAGAGCCTTTATGAATCCCTAGGCCTATATTAGGAATTAGGAAAACTCTGACTAAAGTTTACATTTCTGTATATGAGAATACTTATTTTGTTTTATCCACTACTTTTTTTTTTTTTGGCTTGTGCAGGTACTGTTACATATATTTTTTTCTACCAAATAGTACCGTATTTAGATATATATATATATATATATATATATATATATATATATATATATATATATATATATGTTTAAGGCACCATACTTGTGATTTTGTATTCTTTTGAGACTTTCCCAGATTGCTTCACCTGTTGTTTCTCTCTATAGAGGTAGTAGCATACCCACATAAGTAATCCATTCACTGACTGAAATAAAAGGGATAGTAATACACTGGACTCCTTTGCCAGGTAAAAATATATTGTGTGACCAGCAAACCAATAATTTACATGCTAATTACTGATCGGAAGCATCAACTAAATAAAAACATTGAGTCTTCCTTTAATAAAAGTTCATTCATCCTGATCCACTAAGTCAAACTTCTGTGTTTCTGTGGTGATTTCAGATGTAGTTGTCCTTTACAGGCTTATTGGTGTGTGGTGTGTGTGTGTGTGTGTGTGTGTGTGTGTGTGTGTGTGTGTGTGTGTGTGTGTGTGTGTGTGTGTGTGTGTGTGTGTGTGTGTGTGTGTGTGTGTGTGTGTGTGTGTGTGTGTGTGTGTGTTGTGTTGTTTGCTGAATCAGTTTTAGGAACAGTTGCACTAAATTTGTTTCTAAATTTCAGGGGTGCTGCTGTTTTTATTTAATGAACAATAATTATAGATGCTCATCCTTAGTTTATTAATTTCTCTGGGTTGCTATTCAGTCACCCAGAAGCTGTGTATCTTTTTGTTGGGTAGTACAATAACAGTGTCCTTTGTAAGTTTTGGGGCTTTGCTGTTCTCTCTGTTATTTGTACAGGTTTATTCTGTGCCATTGTTGTAGTGCTCGCAGAATTTACCTGTAAACAGTTTAATTAGTTTGGGTGTGTCAGTGAAGGATGAACCATTTCTAAGTGCAACATTTCTAAAAATCTAACACAGAACTAGAGACTCTTTAATTAGCTTGCATGTCATCCAGAGTAGAAATGGCAGGGAAATGGATTTTCGGGCTAGACAGATTCACTAATGAGAACATAGGGGGTTAATATAAACATTTAAGATATAATCAGAATGCTAAAACAGTGAAAAAAGAGAGCAAACTGCGTGAATGCGATCTCTAGTGAAGCTTCTGCAAAAGTGTTAATAGGTGGCTAGATGGTCTGTACTTGCATATGCTTTTCTTATATTTTCAATTAGAGGACTAGCAAAATTATACTAAAAAAGTAAAGAAATATCCTGATCCACTGACAGTAAATGCTGGAACACAGAGGTGATGTGATACCTTTTACTGGGCCAACCCAACTTTTAAAATGCAGTCTACTTGAGCTTTGGGAATATATGCTCCCTATGTCCTTAACTCGATGGATTAAGGCTGTTTGTTTCTTTGTTTGTATCTTTTGTAGTTTTTAAAACCCAATGCATGATCAACAGACCACGATGCTTTGCCAGAGATGGCCTACACCTGACACCCTTAGGATTCCAGATACCGGCTAAGGCTCTTGCCATCCCTATAGTGCCTTTTTTAGGCAAGGTTCAAATGACAAACTCACCACTGTAGCAGTTGCAAGCAAGCAAAATCTGAGGATAATGCTACTCAATGCTAGAAGTCTAAACCTCAAAATGCATTCACTTGAGGCACTCCTTAAAATGGAGAACATCGACATATGTGCAGTGACACCACAGAGACCTGGTTCAAGGCTCCAGAGAGCACCACTGCAATGCCAGGCTATAATTCATACCACACCTTTTGGCCACTTAACCTGGACCGGAACACTAAAGGTGGAGGCGTGTCCATATTCATTAAGGATATCCACACCTCCAGGCTAGTTGCTCAGCATAATGCATCCGAGATTATCCAAGTGCAACTAACTCTGGGCAAGACTGCAATCCAAACTGTAACTTGCTACAGATCCCCCACCATGGCCCAGGATTCCCACTCCTCATTTCTTGATACACTGGAAAATATTAGGGTGCAACCCAACACCCTAATAATGGGCAATTTCAACTACCCCACCTTAACTGAGAAAACTACTCATGTACCAACTCTTTTGCTGAACGTTTTCTGGAATTCATAAATTCCAGTGCTTTGGATCAACTTATCCACACCCCCACCAGGGGCAGCAATATCGTAGACCTGGTCATTACCAACATGGGCGACCGGTGCTCCACACCAGAGGTCAATTCCTTGTTGGTCAGATCCGACCACAAGCTAATCAGCCTAGACATCCACATCCCGCCCCCACCACCCATTAGGGAAACCACTGTAAAAAATTTCTCCAAAGCCAACTTCACACTTCTTAAGACAGAAGTGGCAAACTTCACGATACCCATGCAGACGAGCAATAGCGGTATGACTGCTGAATCCTACACAAATGTACTTTATAAGCACTTAAATGAGTGCATGGATCGTTTTATCCCTAACAGAACCAAGATGCTATCCTCCAAAAAAAGAAAGCCAATCTGGACATCCCCTGCCATAAACACCTCTACAACAGAAGAAAGAAACTGTTGCAAAAAAAGAGTAAAATCCCATGACTGGAAGAACTCCCTGGTCAGCCTCAGTAAGAAGCTGAAATCCCTCATAAAATCCTCCAAAGCTAGTTATGAAAACAAAATTGCCACTGATTCTAAAGACAATGATAAAGCATTCTATAGTTATGTCAAGAATCTCAATGGCAACACTCAGATCTGCTCTGAGTTACAGCACAATGGCACTAAATATACAGAACCAACTGATATTGCCAACATCCTGGCAGATAGGTTCAGTGCTAACTTTACCCCCCCCACCCCCTAAAGGGCCCATCTCTATACTGGAAGAATGCAAATTTCCTGTAATCACAGCTGCACAGGTAAAAACCACGCTCTCCAAAGCCAAGAACACAGCATCCATGGGACCTGACAACATCCCAGGCTGCATTCTACATGAACTACAGAATGAACTGGCACCCCACCTAAGTACCATGTTCAATCATAGCCTCACCTCAGGCTTTGTGCCCACTGAATGGCACACAGAGATGGTTATCCCACTCCACAAAGTGAGAGCCACCACGGACCCCGGGAACTACCGCCCCATTAGCCTAACGAGCCTGGTCTACAAGGCCATGGAATGTACCATCCTGGAACTTATAAACAAAGACATTGGTAATCTCCAAACCCTGGACCCCACCCAGTTCAGGTTTGTAAAAGGCAGATCATGTCTCCTAAACCTGATTGACTTCTTTGAAGCAGTCACCAAAGCCATAGACGAGGGTAATGTGGTTCACACAGCCTATCTAAATCTTGCCAAGGCTTTTGACACCATCCCCCACTCTGGAATTATAGATAAACTCACTAAACTAGGTATAAATCCCTATGCCACAAGATGGGTTGCCAGTTTACTCACTAACAGAACCCACACTGTGAAAGTAGCAGACTCCAAATCCGACTTCAAACCAGCGACAAGTGGAGTACCACAGGGTTCAGTCCTGGGTCATCTCCTGTACAGGCTAACACAGAAGGTCTTTGGCTAATTAAGTTTGCAGATGACTGCAAACTAAGAGCCATAACTGAAACTCCTAACGATGTGGACATCCTACAAAAGGGCCTCACTGAGACAAATGCCTGGTGTCAAAGCCATGGCCTCAAGCTCAATGCCAAAAAGTGCATTGTCATCCCCTTTGGTAAAACCTCTGTACCCATGAGCTACCACATAGGTGGTAGTCTACTTAACACAGAAAGTGTGATGAGACCTTGGGACACAGGTGGACTGCAATCTCTCCTTTGATAATCACACCACCACAGTAGTCAGGAAATCCTTCTACATGGCACACCTCATCACAAAAGGTTTCTCATCCAGGAAAAAAGAGGTCATTGCTTCCCTCTACTCGTCACTCATTAGACCCATTATAGAGTACAACACCCCTTTTGGTATGTATTTCACAAGACATCTACAACAACTGGAAAGGCCGCAGAAATACCTCACAAAGAGGATTACCGGCCTCAAACAGATGCCCTATGCAGACCGCCTAAAAAAACTCCAGCTTTACTCCGTCGCATATCGCCTACTCTGAGGTGATCTCTGCCTAACATACAAAGCTATGTCAAACCCAGAGCTGTTGGACATGCTCCAGTTAAAGAAATCCCAATCCCTCCGAGCTATATGCTCTAGGGACCTAAACCTTGTCACCCCAATAAACAGAACATGCTGGAGGGATAGATTCCTGTCCCAGAGACTTCCCATACTCTGGAACAAACTACCTATCTAAATCAAACAAAGCTCCTCATTAGCACTCTTCAAGAAAAATATTGATTGGATGGGAAATAGGAAATTCACCCCAAGGATCACCTCTGTGGCTCTGCTCGACAGGAGTACAGGAAAATAATTTTCTTGGGTAGCGAAAGCCAGGGTACCTTTTTGGCTAGGCTTGTATAGGCCTATGAGTTTCTAGCAAACCTCATTTTGTAATCCTTTGTTTGATTCCCTCAGTTTCTACTGCAAACTGTGTGACTCCAACCAAGGCACTCAACCAGACAGAAACATTTAAAATATGCAGTGGAGAGGTACAAGTAACTAAATGGTCTAAGCTGCATGGATTCTAGAATATTTGGAAAATACTTAATTGCATATGCTTATCATGGTGTGCAATTAAATATACAGTGTGAATTATAACACTATGTTTGGGAATGTGTTGCCATTAAGAACTTTAATAATCTTGTATCATCTGAGTAAAGAGTAAGGAAAAATTGGATTACATTTTTAAATATATAGTAAATGGTTCAGAATAAACTATTTTATGTATTTTATGAATAATTGCTGGTTAAAAAGTAAATCCAATATAATTTCCCGAAAGAGAAAAAAACATAAGTATGGCTGCATTGAGTGCCAATGCTTACATGATGGGATATTAACAAATTATTTTTTTTATAAATGTAAGAGGTAGCTGAATGAGAATTAAGATATATGTGCATTCATATGATTGCTTAAAATCACAGTGTGTTATATATACAAAGAGACCGGAACACATGATGTGCTGCAATAACTTTTATTGGACCAACATAGACTTTGCAATTACTGTGTATCACATTATTTTTCAGATGATAATGGCATGACATAAACTATCATTAAGGAATAAAACTAAGCAAACAAATATAAAACAAGGAAGTAGACCTACCAAAACCTGCGTGTAACATACATCACAATATTTCTAACAAACTACTCAAAATTAGAGATGTTCGGGAAAAGTCAGCTTAAAACTACAATATGCTTTGGAATATCTTAAAACTTGGTGAGTGAGACAATACTGAAGTCAAATGAGTTATGGAATTCCACGTGGTGTGAATCATGCATGTAGTTTTCCAATTTAGTCAAGTAATCTCCATCTGTTCTATAGCAGCTGAGCAGGGGAATGGTTGTTGGAATGAATGTGCAGTCTGCACAAGGGCATACAAGTCAGATTTGAGATGCTGCCGTAGCAACGCACAAGGCAGTGAAACATTCATTCATACATTCCTTTTTTGACATCCACGTTACTATATTCCAGGAGAGGGTGGGTGAGGGGCAACGTACACCAAATGTGGGGGACTGTAAGTTGTTTAATGCTTTTAATTTTAATAACACAACAGAAGTTAAAATGCAGTGCACTAGTGCTGAAACATAAACCAGAAAATGAAATGTAACACTACACCCCCTATACAAAGACCCATATAACAATCTGCAGTTAAATAAGATAATTATTCAGGTAATGAGTGCTCAGAAAATCTGATTAGCACTTCTAAGACTCAGCTCTAGGACAAACAATACTTCTCACATTTTCTGCATTGCTTCTTCTTTAGGATAATATATTAGACATAAACTATGCATTATAATCAGACACAGGTCTGTATTTTGTGAGACACTCAGAGACAGGTTACATTTTTAAACAGTTTCCAGAAGATCAACATTTTCCTGAACAGGGTAACATGGATATCAGAAAAGGATCGTATGACTATTTCAGTGACAGACTAATTCTGTGTGCAAGGACTATGTAATTGCCTGGAAGATGTGTTTATAATTTGTTTCCTCTTTATAGGAGGCAGAAGCTGGTTATTCATGTCACAGTGATGTCGGAGGGTGTAAGTTTACTTACAATCACACTTTTCTGAACTTTAAGTAAGAAGTAGGGCTCGTGTTAGCTCAAGAAATGTGATCTAAAATTTTAAGAATGTAAAGAATTTGTGCTAGCAGTTATCTTCTCTGTGTCTCAAGGTTTTTCTGACAGTTTAGTGTGTCCATGAACACATTCTAACTCTACATAAGTTGTGCAATTTGCTTGGGTCTTATGAGAGAGACTGAGACAGGCATAATAAAATGCCAGCTGTGTCTGAATATTGCAGGTATGTTAAGGTCCTCAAACATGGAGAGCTACATTAGCCAGAAATATATTCTACATTGTGAATTGCCAACAGATTGACAGCGAGCACAGGGTCCATAACACTTCTTATGTAATATGACTGGATTTAATAAATCAAGTCAAAAGCCAGCTGCTACATTCTTTAACAGTTGACAAATAGCTGGTGACTCCTGTGGAAAGGGGATAAAATCAATCATGGTCCAAAATTATGAAACTGAGGAACAGTATGGGATGTTTGTCAAGAGAAACTGAATTTATATCAGTTAAGTGAAACTTATTTTCATCAGAACTCACTCTGATGACAATTATTATACTGACTATCACAGCCATAAAAAATAAAAACAGTTTTTTTACAGGGGGTCAAGCTCACTCTGCATTCCTCCTCCACCTGAATCTCTTAACTATAATAACTTTGAGACTGCATTGTTTGTTTGTTTGTTTGTCTTTCGGCTTTTCCTGGTAAGGGGTTGCCACAGTGGAACTCTGGTCCGCTAATGATTGGCAGTAGATTTTTACGAAACGCTGAGGTGCCAGCTCAATGCCCAACCTTCAACGAAGGCACGCCCATTTATGCATGCATGTCTTTCGAATGCTACCCAACCGTGGGGAGGACATGCAGACTCCACACAGAAGGCACTCTCAAGCCAAGCCGAGAATCGAACGGGAGAACCTCTTGCTGTGAGGTAACAACGCTACTGCCATACCACCACAGTGAGTAAAACCTGTCTCAGTGTAAAACACACACACACACATCTCGATGAAACAGAAACTGATGGAAAGCTATTTACCTTTCGTTTTTCTATGAAAGTCACAGCTGGACCTAACAAATGAAACTCAAGAAACCATGCATTTCACATGGGTGCAATATTTTGTAGGTAGTGGAATCCAGTTCTGATAGTGGCTAACACTGTCCTCTACTGAGAATAATGTTAACATTCTACACCTTATTCTAAGGTCTCCAGCTCACCTTCTGCAATCTGAATATTATTAGAGTATAAAGGTGGAGGGGTTACTCCTGAGTGTCCAGGTTTACCACTTCAACCATGTCTATTTTAGTTAGATGAAGTATCAGTCATTTGTTATTCATCTTTTCACTAACTCTGGGGGGTTATTTTTTTTTACCACTGTCAACCAGTCATCAAAACTAGCATGAAAAGAAAGGTAAAGCTGAGTGTCTTTTGCATAAGAGTGAAATTCAGACTTTGCTATCTCTCCTAGAGACAGTATGTATACTACAAAGAACATTATTATCGGGCATTATAGATAAGCTCACCAGCTTAAATATAAACCCCTATGTCACTAGATGGATTGCAAATTGGCTCAAGGGCAGAACCCACATGGTTAGAATTGCTGGAGCCACGTCAGACTCCAAACCAGTTACAAGTGGTGTCCCACAAGGCTCAGTCCTGGGACCTCTCTTGTTCGGTATATATTTCTCGGAGGTACAGGCCAACACGGAAGGACTGTGGCTGACCAAGTTCACAGATGACTGCAAACTGGGTGCCATAATCGACTCTCCAGCCGACACAAGCATCCTCCAAAAGGGCCTCATAGAAACAGACAACTGGTGCCAGAGCCATGGCCTCAAGCTAAATGCCAAAAAGTGTATAGTCATCCCCTTTGGCAAAAACAAAGTGCCCACAAATTACCACATAGGTGGTAATCCATTAAGTACAGAAGAAGTAATTAGGGACCTGGGGACCCACGTTGATAACAATCTCTCATTTGACAACCACGTGGCTAAAGTGGTTATAAAAACATTTTATTTAGCCCACCTAATCATGAAGGGATTCACATCTAGATCAGAGGACGTCATTGTACCTCTTTACTCATCCCTCATCAGGCCCATAATTGAGTACAATGCCCCTTTTGGGATGTACCTTACCAGACACCTGCAGCAACTGGAAAGACCCTAAAAGTACCTCACCAAGAGGATCAAAGGGCTCAAACAGATGCCATATGCTGCCTGGTTAAAGAAACTCCAGCTCTACTCAGTGGCATACTGCCTGTTCAGAGGCGATCTGTGCCTGACGTATAAAGCCATGTCCAACCCAGAATTAATGTACATGCTGCACCTCAGAAAATCCAAATCCCATCGAGCTACGCGCTCGAGAGACTTGAACCTCAGCACTGAAATAAATAGGACATGCTGGAGGGACAGATTCATAACCCAGAGGCTCCCTTCACTCTGGAATAAAATCCCAGTCCAGGTTAGGCAGAGTCCCTCATTGACTCTCTTCAAGAGGAATCTTTATGAGTGGATGGGAGATCGTAGGTTTACCCCGGGTATCACTTCTGTGTCACTGTTAGACAGAGGCACAGTATACTAACCTAGTAAAAGGGCATAGCAAAATAAATTTAAAATGGGTGGCGAAAGCCAAACACATTCTGGCTAGGCTTATAAATGCCCTAGGGCAGATAGCCTAGTATGAACCTATGAACATAGGTAACAAAATGCAGATGTGAGTAGTCCTGAAATATAGAGATATACGGGTTCTGTTCCTGCCTTCAGGTAAAGTGGAGCATCTTGAGATCGTTCCTATCAGTTCACAGGTGAATTAGTGGTATCTTACAATAAAAGAACTGTAGCAAGCCTTGTCAAGATCACCAAGTACCCAGACAGGAAGAAGCTCCGTAGTGTGTGTGTGTGTGTGTGTGTGTGTGTGTGTGTGTGTGTGTGTGTGTGTGTGTGTGTGTGTGTGTGTGTGTGTGTGTGTGTTTCTACATCTCATCTAAATTAGCTTAGATAGTGTGAATAGTTAAGAGGCCATCTGTTGAGACATAAATATCTTTTAATAATCCTAGTAGAACAGTAGTCTGTATTAAGAGAAGCTATTGTTTTTAAAGGAAGCCAGACTTTCACATAGTTTAGGAATGTGTGAAAGAACTTCCTCTCTAATCATATCTGGATTTCTTTTTTGTTGTTCCAGACAGATGGTGACTTTATCTGTGCTTCCAGCCAGCAGATACACAAGACCCCAGTTCACACCACAGTGTGTTGGTCTCAGCACCTTCATTTTATCTATGTTTGCCTATTGCTTTTAATTTTCAAACAGTATGCATCTTCTTTTTACATAGTTAGGACAAATTGTGCAAAACATTTTACATGCACAAGTAATAAAAACAAACTGAAATATTTAAGAAGGCAATGAACACTGATCAACTGTACTTTAAATGGTTCAGTAGTTGGCACTATGTTCTCACAATGCTTGCTTCACTGGTTTAGGTCCTGCTTTGTCTGCCCTTTGTATGAAGCTGGCATGCCCTCCCTGTGTCTCCGTGTGTTTCCATTGAGGGTTTTGGCTTCCTCCTCGTCCTAAAAATCATGCAGGTAGGTGAATAGTGTGTGTGTGTGTGTGTGTGTGTGTGTGTGTGTGTGTGTGTGTGTGTGTGTGTGTGTGTGTGTGTGTGTGATGGGCTATGATAGCCAATGGCTCTTCATGACCATGAAAAAGATAAACTGGGCACTGCAAATGAATGAATGGGTGAAATAATAAACTACACTTTAAAATATATTCAACCACATGTGCACTGAGATTTTAAAAATACTGATCCTTTTTTTTGGCAGGGGCAAGAGTTGAATTGCAGTTTTTTTTTTCTTGCCTGAATAATGCATTTCAAAATAATATGTATTATTGTATTATTCTGCAAATGTCCCAAGTAATGAATTCTTATCTTTATGACTGTTAAAACTCTTGTGGATATATATGCATTCATTTTGTTTTTCAGTTTTTGGAGGTTTATATTTTAACAAGGATTTTAAAACACTCATCATAATGCTTAAGCTCGGAGTAGCGCAAATCACTATTTTTCACTGAACATACTTTTTTAGAGACTGAAATCATTTAAAGGTCTTTTACAGAAGTTTCAAACTGAGGTTTTGTGATTAAATGTTCATATTTACTATCAAATGCATGATATGAAATATGCTAGCAGAACAATAATATTTATTCACATGTTAATGAGATGAAATGCATTTCCAAAGCAAATCAGTCTGTATCGTGATTACAAGCATGCCTGGACTGAAATGATAAGCCTCAGATTATGTCTCTCTGGCTGTACATCATATATATTTGCTGAGGTGTTCTCATATTTCTGACTTATTTAGTTTGGTATTTGTTTAGTTATATCTTTCCATGTATTCGCAATCATATTATCTATGATGTGAGATGCATTCAGCATTTCTAAAGCTCTGTTTTAAGAAACAGACAGGCTGTCCATGCAAACAAATACTTTTCACCTGCTAGCCAAAACAGTGATATAGTATTTGACTTCAGATTTTCTGATGCTAGTACATATCACCACACATTGTCCGGAGATGTATGATAACTGTCATGTTCTTGGACATTGCACATTCCATTCCATTTCTGTAGATGTGTTCTTCCTACCTACATTTTACCAAATGCTGTATATTCTTTGCAAACACGTGGTTCAGGCCTACTGTCAGTAATACACAGTAGAAATGAATATTCCTGTCAATGTATTACTGAGAATGGAACATGTGACTTTGGAAGTATCAGTCAGGAATGCTGCCATCCCATTCTTCCCTAGCTTTCATTCTTATTTTAGCTGGCACCAAGCTTAAAAATGTGCCTTTTTCCTAAGATTTTTTTATCCATTTTCTCTGGCTACATTCTCTAAAGTACTAAATCAAAATTGTTTTTCAGTTTATTTGCTAGATTCACTTACCCATTTTTATTAAGTATCACTTCTACAGAATTATGGAGGTCAAGCAAGGTATTTTTAGCATAACCTTCCATCATAAAATTCCTTATTTTCTGTTTTTTTTTAAAGATCATTATCTTTCAGAAAAAAATCTACCAACTGCATGTTAGTGATTGATTATAGCAGTTTTCCTACAATCAAGGTCAAAACATTGCTGTGTAGTGCCTGCATTTTCCAACCCATGCTCTTATGCTGTATGGCTCCATTTGCCTCATTCCATTCCCTTGATACCAGCATCAGCAATTCAGCAAATAGGTGTGCAGGCCAAGTGCAGGTGGCTTAACAATTCCTTTAGTGTTTTGGTTTCAGGGCCTGTCTAGCCTTAGGGGGTTAGTCACTCGTGAGTTCATTAGAGATTGTACAGATGGTCTTCAGTCAATTACTTCAACTATCCTTAAATCCACTGTCATGAGTTAGTAATATAATGCCTTTTGTCATGAATGTAATGCTAAAATAATTAATATGGTTATTTTTCATACATTTTCCTAATTTCCATCAATTTCTGTTTTTCTGTACATTTATGTTCCCTCTGTGATGCACATTGTAGGTTTTCTCATTTTCTTTCTTACCTTTCATTTTTTTTCTGCTTTTATTATAAAATACTAATTTTTATCTTGCGTTTCTTTACATTTTTTTCCTTTGGTATCCTACCTTTCTGTACTGCCCCCTACAGGTTGTGATGTTTCAGAACTTGCTTCTTGCAGTGTTGTAATTCACTTACTATTGAGTCTCATAAGGTTTCTGCTTTGTATTTTAGTACAGGTATGGTTTCAAGCTGAAGCAGGTCTGACTAATGCTTTTATGACTGTTGTTTGTGCCGTGGGCCATCCTTCAATCTGTAAAAAAAATCCATCTGACTTCTTTTTAAGTGGCATTTTATAGGAGCCTAAGTACTGGGTATATACAGTCACAAATAATTTTCCTGAATTTTTATGATAATGGTAACATTGCTGGAGCTGTATTTATTGTGCACCTTTGCAATATTATTTGTTGTATTTCGAACTATGTTTAAGGATGGAATCCCAAATCTTTAGCCGCACCTTGTTTTGGGGCATTTTTTATTACAGTATGCAAACTTTGTAAATCACATGTAGGTACTTCCCTTGTATTTGCATAACTATACTTTTGAATTGTCCGCCTTTAGAAGTAAAGCATTAAAACCTTTTTGAGGAAGCCTTTCAGTTTTGGTACGCACCTCTATAAATTCTCACTAAATTTCTTTAGTCCTGTTTTATCCTTGATGTGAAACATTTTAGATTATTTATTTTACATAACTTAAACTGGATATGGCCTTCCTGTTTTCCTTTGCTTATTTATCCACTAGGTTTTCTCACATGCCATTTCGCTCTGATCTTCCAGACGGGCATCTCCCTTAGATTATCATCAGCAGGCCAGGAATATGTGATCGGATTCCACTGGAACATACCCATGTATATTCAGATAAGAATCTGCTTCAGTGTATAGTGACTGCAAAGTGTCAACAGTCCAAGATGTATTGCAATATATTGTCCATATACTGCCAATTTTGTAAATGGCACTGTCTGGCTGCACATCCCTGGCATTCATTTAAAAGCAAGGATTCTACACACTAGACATTCTTGCTGTGCTGCTATGTAGTTGTTAAATGCCAAAGTGCCATTTCACCCCAGATAAACAGCAGGAGAAAGTAGACTTGTCTGGAAATTCCCCTGCCACAGCTAGCTGGCTTGCTTTCATATATTCCCATACCCAGCAGATGGTACAGTGACTAGTATGCAGAAATCTCAAAAGGGGAGTTTTATAGACATAACAGAAATCACTATGTCCTCTCCCTTTTCATAGGTACCCCCCCTTGCATACAAAATGTTTTGAAGTGTTTATAAAGTTCCATATTCTAACTCTGCCATCTAGCCTTAATGATGACAAAACACACTAACACAGAAAACATCTTTTCTGCCTCTTTTTGTCTCTGTGTTTGCAATGTTCCTCCTCAGTTCATCCCAGCTTTTACGTTAATTCAGTTGCCACATGCTAATAATCATGTATGTTTCTGCAGTTCCACGAAAACCAGCCAGCATGCCTCACAAGGTGGCATAACGTAACTATCCATCATGGGAATAACACACAGATTAGTGAGAAGTTTACAACAGTCTTAGCACCTTCCCTTAGTCCCTAACTACTAATAGATTCCTCGTATCTGGGTTTTTTCAAATCATCTGAACCATCTCTTTGAGAGCCTTGCCCAAAACAAGTACATTGTCATGTGAGCACTGCAGGAAGGATTTTCCATATTTCCTTTTTCCTTCCTGCTTTGCACCCTTAACCCAGACTGATTCTAGTATCTGACTGGATGAGTATGTAGGGGAAGGTGACATAGCAGTGTGTGATGTGATATTTGAACAGTATTTGTAGCAGACTGAAGGTAAAGTGAGATGTAATTAAGAGCAAGATTTTCTGATGAATGCTAAGGTGGATTACATTTAAAGTACTCTGAATAACTATGTAAAAAGAAATTAGTTTTTTTTAAATGTGAAGAATGTAATGCACTGATCTGTTTTGCCATGTTTTGATAAGAACTTATAAATGTAAAAAACAAAAGCTCATGCATTCACGCACACACTTGCACATATGCACACACCACACACATATACACATGTACACACATAAGCAGACACACTATATATATATATGAATATATATATATATATATATATATATATCTCCCACACCCCTTGCTATTTATGTATACAAACTCTGAGACTGCACTACAGTGAGGAAAAGGGTACATTTCCTGATCCCCACTGTAGTGCAGTCTCCAAGCAGAATGTTGACTTCACAACAGATAATGCACACTAGCATTCACTATTATGGACTTGACCATAGGTTCATAGATTAGTACTAAGCTAACTGCTCTTGCAAGCCTTTTTAAGCCTGGCCAATTATCCCTTGTGAGACTCACATCCTGCACATTATGTTTGCAAGGCAAACACCTTAACCACTAGGCCACCCTCCTAACCATTTTTGGTTCAGTATTATGAGAACTGGGAAACAGCCTTTCGATCATCCCAGGCTAAGTGACTGCCATTCGAAAATGTGATTGTAAACTATATATATATATATATATATATATATATATATATATATATATATATATATTTATGTGTGTGTGTGTGTGTGTATATGTATATATATATATATATATATATATATATTTTGCAGATTTTTTTCAGATAGTCGATTTGTGATGTAGTCTGTATTTCAATGAATTACATATCATCAATGCGTGCAGAATACTCGACTATCTGCATCTCATTTCATTTGGCAATGTAAGTGAATCTGTGTGATTCACTTAAACCACTTTCAGATAATGGCACTGACACAGGTCTTAATGATTACTATGCAGGCACTAAGAGGTCAGATTGAGGTAAGTTCTTCTGTTATTTAACTATTGCTGTTGCTGGCTCCTTTAGGCTTCTGTTTGCTATTACTATTAGTGGTTAAGAAGTTTTTGTTTTTTAAACTGCTGTTTGGGCTTAGAGTTGGAATGTTTAAGTAGCAAGGGTGAGGACTGCATGAGGTCTTACCCCCCCTGCAAAAAAGATGTTTTTAGATACTTTTGGTGACAGTTTAATATTTGTCATTTTCAAAGTTTTGGGGTCCTGAACATTGAAAATTTGATTCACTGAGACACAGCTATGTTTATATATATATATATATATATATATATATATATATATATATATATATGTATGTATGTATATATATATATATATATATATATATATATATATATATATATATATATATATATATCCATCAGAAAATGCACATCAGCTCCATCAACTCCTGTCCCATGAAAACCTGTAAAATAAATATTTTTGAAAGATTCCTAGTCCTGATTTTCACAGACATTTTGTCTCTGGCTCCAATCAGAACTATAAGATAAATATTTATGGCCTAAACCAGGTCATTTAATGTCAAACTATTTTTCAAAGTTAGTTGGACTGAGATTAACCACTTCTCTTCCAGTATCCTCTGTTACAATATATTCATTTTAACAGTTACAATACAGTCTGACATGCAGGTATATTTCTTTTCTGTCCAACAGGACCCACTGTTGACACATTTTTAACACAAGCAGTTTTACAAATGCATTTTTAACACAAGCACCTGTACAAATCAGTTTGATATACAAATGACATATAATTCTTTACAAAACTCCAGCTAGCTATGCTGATATATGTTACACATCCACTGCCCTACCTTCTCTGGCATAGCTGGCACTACCTCACATCTTCATAATATCCTCACTCCAAGACTGTACAATGTTACAGGTGAAGGGAATTCTCCCTTACTGCATTGTGATCACACAAAATATCACCTGCTGCAACACTCTGGGCCAGATTCCAGAACAGGTGTTATCAGTGTAAGTCTGCTCTGCTTCTAAAAGACCTGGTCTCAGTGTAAGTAGGTGACCATTTCAAATGTCAGGACTTGCTAGAGTGAGTCATGAAGTACAGAGATTGAATAGCCAAAATAATGGACTTACTTACACTAAGTCCGAGATGCCATTTCTCTGAATATTCCCTTTTCTCCAAGGTATGGTGATTTTGAAATTGGTATATATAAGTTTGGGGTGGGGTGGGGTGCAGGGGGGATCCCATCCCCTACAAAAATAAGTATAAAGGACAAGAGTGATTTTTGAAGCATTTTCGGTCTCTCTCTTTTCTTTTTTTTCAGCTTGTTGGCACTCAACATTTCAAATGCTGACATTTCAGTCGGGAGCTGAGTAAGAGACTGACTTTGGTGTAAGACCTATCTATAAACAGACTTACTATGGATACCAGATTCTAAAAACACCTGCTTTTAGCCTGTTCTTAATGTAAGTAGTCACTTACACTGAGAACAAGTCTTTTGAAATTGGGGCAATGTTAAGCTCTACTGAAATGTAATACAAACCCCAGCTTCCAACACCCCTGAACCACCAAGTCTGATACCAGTGCAACTAAACTTATACATACACTGCTAAGTTAAAACAAATACTCCTTAAAATGGTCACTCAGCAATATGTGTCAGCTCCCATTTCAAGCAAAATAAGAATCAGTAAACACAATGGAGAAGACCATGAGCCAGATTCCAAAACAGTTGCTCTCTGTGTAAGTCTACCCTGATTCTGAAAGACTTGCTGTCAGTGTAAATTATTTACTTTGGTGAAAGGCCTGTCTATAAACAGGCTTACACTGGGTGCCAGATTCCAAGGACCTGCTCTGTGTATAAATCTTTTAAGTCTTTTGGAATTAGGCCCAAATATATATATATATATATATATATATATATATATATATATATATATATATATATATATATTGGGATGTGAGGAAGGCAAATAGCAGTGCTCAGTGAAACACAGCAACAACTGACTCTTCGTAGACCTGATAAGGCAGACTCAATCAACTTTTAGCATTCCATTGTTTTCTTTAATTTCTTACAGTTATATGAACAATAGCAGCATTCCTCTAACCAACTATGCGAGTACTTGCCTGTTTTTTATGTAGTGCTGCTTTAAAAAAAGTCCAGGCTGTTTATATAAAGATTTCCCTGACAACTAACTGCATGGAAATGAGTGCCACATAAGCCAATGTATGTTTTTATAATACTTTACTGACTTAAGTAAGATACAGTTTTAGGAATTGTGGGTAGTGACTAAAATTGAGTAATGCAGAAGCAGAATAATGCTACAGGCTAAGACAAGTAACTTGAACAGGAAAAAAAGATACTGGCAGGAAAATAGAAATTAAGAAATTGAATGACACTGAAGATTTCCTGAATGCTAAACTACACCCATGTGATAACATGAAGCATGGATAAATAAATAAACAAACAAACAAATAATAACTCTGAGTTGAGGTTAAACTACACTGGAGGATAGAGGTACTAATTTAACAAACATCCCAACTCCCCCACCTGCCATCTTTACTGAATAACCTCAGTGTACTGACTTGTATATAGTCACCTCTCCTCCAGAGGGTGTATTAGAACCACATTGTCTTTGGATCAAAGCAACTATTATATAGTTTGTTAGATAACCTAAGTCTAGTATTTTGCCCCAAAAAACACACTTAGTCAACTCACTGTTAAGCCCTCATGCACCACATCCTAGTAGCTCACCCAGTAAAGTACCTGATATTATGGATATGCACTTTCCCAATTTCTCAGCAGCCAGTGATATATATATATATATATATATATATATATATATATATATATATATATATATATATACACACACATCTGGAAGCAAAACTCTCGCACAAACACTCATAATAACATTCTGGTTGTCAGAGACACATACGGTACACCTACCACACATAGACCTATTTATGATGAGACACTTAACTGCAGTCTTTCCAAGCCCCAATGACCTCATAGACATTCCACCTGCAAAAACTATCTTTAGCAAACCCAAAAGCACTCAGCGCTGCACATACAGTAATATCTAGTGGAGCCTCAACTGCCAAGCCCATATTGCAAGCCAATACATTACCCAGGACTCTAGTCACAGGGGAGTCCATTGTATGACATACTGATACCTCACTCACCAGGCTGAACAAGGATAAAAGAATGGTCAGTTGCCTATCAGAGCAAGGATTTGCCAAATTACACATGCATTCAATCAATGCACTAAAGGTACCTGGAAGATTCAGTCATAGTACCTTTATGCGTAAATGACCTGAGACGTACCTCTCTAGATTATATGAAGAGAGACATTATGGAGCTCTCAGATTATGTGTCACAGACTCATATTTACCTATCACTGAGCAGCATTCTACCCTCACCAAGGTTGATGCCACAATATAAACAGAGGATGACTGAAGTTTTTGGCATCATTTTAGGGAGATGCAGTATTTGTCAGCATGGGAGAATATGGTTAAAGCAAACCATGTTGCTTTGCCATGGATGATCTGTACTTGCCCCCTAGGCTTTTGAATAATGGTTAAAACATTATGCTCTCCCACAGAGCCTTTTTAAGCAATACCAAATTGACAAAAGTACCAACATAGCAAAATCAGTCTAAGGAAATCTCAAGGTGTTACTGCTCAATGCCAGAAGTCTAAACAAGAAGCTCTACTCGCTCCAAGCTCTCCTCACCTTGAAGAATGCAGGCATCTGTGTAGTTACCAAGACGTGGTTTGAAGCCTCAGACAGTATCCCAGTAGTGCAAGGCTTCAGTGCCTTCCATACATTTAGACCAACAACTGCACAGACAGGGCCTAAAGCTGAAGGTTTATTGATCTACATCAATAAAAAGCATACCTCAAGGTTGGTTAAGCAGGGTGATGCACTGGAGTCACTCCATGTCCAGATTACTATAGACAAAGTTTCATACCATATACCATCATGTTTTAATTTCTCCAAGTCTTTTGGGTTTCAAATACCATGATGGGAATGGACTCCATTCCTAAGTCAAAGTATGATTCAAGTTCATGAAATTAGTATTGTTTCAGTCTTTGATGTTAGCCACAAGTGCTCTTCACAGAACCAGCAGTGTGCCCAATAGTGACTCCTCTGCAATTCATACAGAGTTACATGTATCAGTAACATATCTAAGTACAACTGTAAATTCTTTTTATAAGACCCATTGCTCCTACTACAATTGGAACCATCTAGATATCTTTCTTCCATTTTGCCCTCATTTCTGCTTGCAAATCCTGGTATTTTATGACTTTGTGTCTCTCTGTACGTTAGACACTGTAGTCACTGGGTGTAGCAATTCCAATTATCAATGCTACTTTGGTCTCCTTTTCATGGACTACTGTATCTGGTTTTCTTGCATCTGTTTTTGAACTGTTGGTAATGGGTAATCCCATGTAATATAAACCTCAACATTTTCTATAATGCTTTGTGGCTCAGGTTTCCAGTGGTTTTCAGCTACTTCAATATTGTAATATTTGCACAATCCCCAAAGCAACTGTTTTACCACATTATTATGCCTTTCAGTATACAATCCTTCTGCCACTAGTGTATCACAAACAGCAACAAGATGTGCAACTGTTACCAGTTCTGTTCTACAAAACCTACATTTGTCTCTTTCTCTCATATGTTCAACAGACTTTGTAAACCAATGTGTATGTAGTCCACTGTCTTGAGTTGCCAAAATTAACATTTCACCTTTTGGTTTAAATTCACCTCTCCTTAATCATTACTGTGTTCAAGCTTGATCAACATGAGGTTGTTCCAAGAATTTTCTATACTTGCAACTGTATTTATGCATTTTCCACATTTCTTATATTCTCATCTGATTCTTCACCTTATATTCTTTCTTTTGTTTTTTTTGGCACATTCATTTGTTGCCTGATGTTTATCTACTTCTGGTATAGGTTCATAGGTGTGTACTAGGCTAATGGTCCTGGAGCCTTTAAAAGCCTAGCCCATAGGATTACCCTGGCATCATGCCACCTGACATTAGTTCCCAGTGCCTCTGTCGAGTAGAGCCACTGGAGTGATCCCCGGGGTTAATTTTCTATTTCCCATTCACATCAAGATTTCTCTTGAAGAGGGCCAGTGAAGTGCTCTGTTTGACATGTATGGGAAGTCTATTCCATAGCATGGGCAGTCTCTGGGTTATGAATCTGTCCCTCCAGCATGTTCTTTTGATTGTGGTAATGAGGTTGAGGTCTCTGGAGCATGTGGTGCGGAGGCATTGGGATTTCTTTAGATGTAGCACTTCTAATAGAGTTGGGTCAGACATGGCTTTGTAAGTCAAGCAGAGATCGGCTTTAAGTAGTCGATATGAGACAGAGAATAGTTGGAGTTTTTTGAGTCTGTCCATATAGGACAAGTGTTTAAGGCCTAGGATCCTCTTTGTGAGGTACATTTGCGGCCTCTCTAGTTGTTGCAGGTGTCTAGTGAGGTACATGCCAAATGGGGCATTGTACTCTATGACTGGCCTAATGAGGGAAGAGTAGAGGGAGACAATGACCTCTTTCTTCCTGGATGCAAAACCCTTAGTAATGAGATGTGTCACATAGAGGGACTTTCTGACCACAGTGGCAATGTGGTGGTCAAAAGAGAGGTTGCTATCAACCTGTGTTCCCAGATCTCTTATAATGCCTTCTGTGTTCAGTGGACTACCAAAGATGTGGTAATTCATGTAAACCGTTTTTTTTTTCCCATTGGGGATGATGACATATTTTTGGCATTGAGCTTAATGCCATAGTTCTGATACCAGAAGTTGGTCTCAATGAGGCCTTTCTGCAGGATGTCATCACTGGACAGGAAAACAAGAAGGATGCTTCATGCTCATCAAATGATTTATAAAAATCAGTGTACACCAAGACAATATATTCCCAGTTCTGAAGGAGGTACAGTCCTCCTCAAAATGTGTGATTTCCATTCCCACTTGACACCGATATGTTTCTGCCAAACTAAGCAGGGAAGTCATCTTAGACTTATTCTCCTCATGTTTCAAAACTTTCACTACATTTGGGTCTTGTGAGGCCAGCAGATATGTATGCATTCCCACAGCTGCAGATCTATACATGTAATCAGTTTTGAGGAGGACTGTACCTCCTTCAGAATGGGCAATATACAGTCTTGGTGTACATTGATTTTTATAAATCATTTGATGAGCATGAAGCATCCTTCTTGTTTTCCTGTCCAACTGATCCAACATTTTTTGGGGCCAGTCAATCACTCCAAAACTGTAAGTTAGCATTGAAGGAACAAATTGCTTTATAGCTTGAACTTTGTTGCTAGATGTCAATGCTGTTTTCAGTATTAATTTTAGTCTTCTAAACTATTCCTTACTAAGTTTTATTCATTTTTGTTTATGTTTTATTGTTGATCCTTCATCAATTCCCAAATAATGATACACGGCCTCATGCTTATGTTCTTTTATACTACATTCCTGTCCCAAACTGATGTTTTCTTGGTGCTGCAGATTTCCTGCTTTAAAGGTTGCTTTTGCACATTTATCAAGCCAAAATGACATTCATATATCATCTGAAAAAGTTCTGACGACTTGCAGTCGTGCTTTCAGTTCCTCATCTGATGAACTATACAGTTTTAAATCATCTACAAAAAGAAGATGAGAAGCCTTTACACTTTATTGTTTTCTGGGAGTCAAGTTCTAGCCATGACTTAATCTGTTAAGTAGACAGCTTAATTGGTTAAGGGCAAGACAAAAAAGCAGCAGTGGCAAACAGTCACCCTGGAATACCCCCCTTTGAATATTTATCCCTAGAATAATAATTTGTCTGTTATCATGGCTTAACTGCAAAGTGGTTTTCCACTGTTTCATGATTGCTGTAATGTAATTGATTGTAATTGATCTTTTATCCATGAATGTGGGATACTGTCAAATACTGTCAAATACTTTTATGCAGTCTATCCATACCATACCTAAATTCTTCCCCTTTTTACAGTTCTCCATTATGACTTTATTTAACAAATAATCCTTTGTTCCATATGACTTTCTTTTATTACTTTTTTATTCTATTGCCATGATTGAGTTTTCTTCTAAATGACTACAAACTCTGTTGGCATCAGTTCCCATTTATAATTTATATGTCTTTGGAAGGCAAGTTATTAGTGTATAGTTTTAGGATAACCTGCAGGTTCACTGTTAAGTAGGAGTATTGTTTTTTCTGTTGTCAACCAGACTGGTGTCTGTTCAGTGTGTGCATATAAATAGTTCTTACCCATGGCTAAATCTTCATGTAAAGATGTTAATACTTTTAGCCAGAAATTAGGGACTGCATCTGGCCTGGGGTTTTCCAATTAGGGGATTTTCTTAACTTTGTTTCAATCTTTCTGGATGTCACTTCATCCCATTTCATATTGTGTACATTTGAACTTATTATGATTTATTTTACTTCTTCTATCCGTTTAGGATCTTTAAAACAATGAGTGAGAAGGTCAATGAAAAACCAATCAGTAAAAACAAAATTAATTTCAGGTCATTTGAGCCAAACCCCTCCAGTGCTGGAGTTTTCATTTTGTTTTTACTGATTGTTTTTTCAATGACCTTCTCATTCATTGTTTTAGTTTGTTGTTTGGGATATTTTTGCAGTGACACTAATGATAATGGACAATAGCTGGGTATAACAGCCCTGTGTTTCTAATGCTTAGTCAAACACTCTGCTTGTGCCATGCTGATGAGGTCATAACAAGGCCAAAATATACATATCCACAGCTAGTGGGGTTTGGCTCTATTGGCCTGAAATTGTCCATTAAAAAGACGAAACAAGTCATGGGCATTTAGAATTGCCAATCAGCTGAAACACCTGATGTTCATAAGGATCATTTGCATATCTCCCATGTGCCTCTGATACAAGAGGTTTGGGAGGTCACTCAGTGGAAGTTCTAGCTTTGCTGGAGTTTTCATTTTGTTTTTACCATTTAGAATCTTTCTAATGTTCTACAGGATCTTCATAGATATTTCTCTAAAATGTATCTATTTCTTCTTTTTTTTTTGATGTGTTTTAATTATGTTTGCCTTGTTTCCCAATTCTCTATAAAAGCTTTTCTGGGTCATCAATAAGTTGCTTATTTTTTTACTTTTCTTTTATATTTATCTGCATATATTTTAAGTTTTTTCTGCTTGCACTGATATTTTTAGTTTATTATTTGCAGTAGTGCACGATAGATCCTGATCTGTTCTGATACTGTGCATTGCTTTTATCACGTCTATCTTTCTAAGTATTTTTGTTGATGTGTTCCCTCTTCTGTACTCTTCTAACAGTGGCATTTATTGTCTTAGTTGTTTTGTAGTTTTCTCTATTCGATACTTACCATGATGGCATTCAATTTCTCCCTTCCTTTCCCTTACTACCATGTATTTTTTAGTAAGACTTTATCTGTTATTAATTTGGGTGCACAGTAATATATTCTATTTACTTCTGTTGTAGCGCATGAATCTCTATGATCAGTCCTAATTTCTGTCTCCGCATGTTTTTTACTAAACGTCTAACTTTTGGGGTTTTATTGCCTTCTGTAGTCTATTTATTTAATTGATCTTGATATGTCTATCTCTATTAAATCAAGCAGCTCTTCTCTTTGATCATTTTCTTCTAAACTGAGGGCACATTCTTTGTTCTCCATTCCCTGTGGGCATTCTATAGAATGTTCTTGTACTACATTGTCTTCAGTTTCATCCTGTGTCATCTGCTGCTCTTTCATATGGGAACTCACTGGCTTGTCATTCCATAACATTGACTAAGTCAGAGTTGCCACAGTTTCCTGTTCCTTCCCTTGCTGTGCAATTCCAACTGAATGTTTGTAGTGGTTTCCTATGGAAGGCTCCAAGGTATCTTCATATGGCAGCTGATCAGATGTTTCCAGCTCCACTGGTTTCTCCTTAATTTGGGGATCCATTCTCTATCCTGCTGTGATGTTGTCAGAGTTAGATTTTTTTACACTAAATCCTTCACTTCACAGGTAATCCATAACCTCAGTTTCTATTTAACTTTTCCATTACTAATCCTGTTTTTTTTACTTTTCCTCTGATTTCTTTCTTTCTTTTTTTTTTTTTTTTTTTTTTTTTTTTGTATTGTAAAATGTTTCATGTCTGGATGCCTTTGCCTGTATTTCTCTTTAAATATCTTTGGTGCTGCTCTTTTTGTATTTATTAGTTTGCTTTCTCCTTTGCATAACTATTGCACCATATCAAACCTCTTTTTCTTTCCCATGTCCAGATTTCTTCTTCAGATGTCTCCTGCTCCTCCTGTTCCTCCTTACTTGGGGGACTCATTGTTAAATCATGCTGTGATGTAACCTGTGTTAGACTTTCTACACTAAATCCTTCACTTTGCAGGTATTCCATAACTCCAACTTCTATTTTTTAACTTCTGCTTTACTTCTGCTCTACAGTCCCTCTTTGTGATCTTATTTTTTGTATTGTGAAATTTTAGATATCCTGATGCCTTTGCCTGTATTTCTCTTCAAATATCTTTGGGGCTGCCTTTTTTGTATTGATTAATTTGGCTTTCTCCTTTGCATAAATACTGCACCATATCAGAGCTCTCTTTCTTTCCCATGTCCATATTTCTTTGTTACACCTTTCAAAAATCTCTAGATTTTGTTCTGTATACTTTTATACTTTCTCAGTCGCTTCTTTTTCCAAACTGCCCAATATTTCTTGGTCTATATAATATTTTTCAAAAATCTGTTAATGAACACAAACTTTTATTTGAAGCTTCTGACAGTTTTTTGTAGAAGTATTTTTCTTTCCTCTAATTTCTCTCTTAATCTTTTTGTAAGCCTTCTGTCTGGACATTCTGGGCTTCTTGCATAACAATGACTATATATAATTCTTTCTTATCCTCAATAGTCCACTCTATCTTTATGACTCTTTTTTGGCTTGTCAGATTTTGTTGTTTTTGTGGACTACTACTTCCTTCTACAACAGGGGAGGCATCCTCCCCCAGGCCTAGCCTAACCCCATTGTAGGAATGATTCCATGTCTTGAGGATTCTACACTGTCATTTTTTCCAGTCTTGGCACCAGTGCGCCTACCAGGATTGGGCACTTTTTTATTCTGGGTCTTGTGTACCCAGCTGTCTTTTTTTTTTTAATCTACTTCTGTCCATGATATATGCTATATAAAATACAATCTATATATCAGCCTCATCTTGGTGAGATTTTATTAAAATCAGGGTCCACGTTGTGAAAGTACTCAGCAAGACTTGAGGATGAATTCAGTTCCAGCAAAACTGCTCTCTTTTGCTTGCTGAGTTATCATCTCTTCATTCAAACCCCTTATCTCTCCATTTGGGTCAAGCTATATGTTGAGTCCTATGTCCCATGAAACCCAAAGCTCATACTTAGACCTATTGGAGACACTCACCATTCAACATAGTACCATGCTTAGTGGGGACTTTTATTATCTCTCAAAAACTGGGAATCCTACATGATGCCAAATTTGCAGGCACCGAGATTCCTAGATTGTCATAAACACAAACACTCTGGGCCAGTTAGTGCATACACCTACTAGAGGTATAATCATATCAGACCTGGTACTTACAAATATGGGAGAACACAGCAGCCCCTACCCCTGTGTCATGTCCTATCTGGTAAGGCCAGACCACAAAGCAGCCCCTACAAAATAAGAATCAGTTCTGTAACCCCCAGCAAGCCCTGTAACAGTTAGAAACTACTCCAAGGCAAACTACCTTTTATTAAGTGATAAGCTGTCAAAATTGCAAGCCCCCTCCAAACCCAGACAACACAGCAAGCTATGCTTAATTCTGGGTAACCATGTCAATGACTGAATAGGGGCTGATGTGCCTACCAGAAGTAAGCCCAAAACTAACTAAAAAAAAAAACTACCCTGGTGTAATCCAAAATTAAACACATTGTACAACAAAAGAAAAAAATGTCATAACTAAAATTAGAAAGAGTAATACCAACAAAGATAAAAACTTTCTCATCAAACTGAATAGACAACTAAGAAAACTAATTAAGTCCAAAAAAGGAAATTTTGAGGTAAGGATAGCATCCCAGGTCAAGGATAACTGTAAGATCTTCTTTAGATATGTCAGAAACCTCAAAGGCAGAACACAACAGTGTACTGAACTGTTGTTAAAAGGAGACACATTCTTGGAACCAGGAGATATAGCTAATCCACTGGCTGCCAAATTCAGGTCCAACTTTACCCCACTCTCAACCCCAACAACCCCCTAGGAAATACTAATTAACATAACCCCTTCAACTATCATTAGGGAGCAAGTCTTAGATGTGTTATCTAAGGAAGAATATAGCATTGATGGGCCCCAATAATATCCCAGGATGCATCCTAAATAGCCTGAAATATGACCTATAAGAGTCACTAGAGTCTATATTCAACCACAGTCTCTATACAGGTTTCATGCATACCATCAAAGGATCCCAGGAACTACAGACCCATTACTCTGAATAGTCTCAAATGCAAATCCATGGAAACAGTTGTTATGTAAATGATTAACAGTGACATAGAAAACCTTCAGATACTGGACCCAATCCAATTTGGTTTTGTCAAAAGCAGACCATGCCTACTGAACCTGGTGGACATGTTTGAGAAGGTCACCGAGGCAACAGATGAGGGCAGAATGGTACATACTGCATACCTTGACCTATCTAAGGCTTTTGATACAATAACCCACTAGGTATTGGAAACAAACTCATGGAATTAGGCATAAACCCATTTGTAATTTACTGGAAAGCCATCTGCCTTACAGACAGGACCCAGGAAGTTAGGACCGGGAGACCACCTCCACAAAGAGGCCAGTCACCAGTGCAGTCCACCGATGGTTTTGGGTCCACTCCTCTTTGATATCTGTTTTTCAGAAATAAAAGCCACTGTCAAGGGCAACTGGCTTATTAAGTTTGCAGATTATTGCCAGCTAGGAGTAATCATAGAAACCCCCACTACACTAACATCTCACAGGAAGTTCCAACACAAACATATTACTGATGTCAAAGCCACTGCTTACAACTCAATGCCAAGAAATGAATAATAGTACCTTTGGGGAAGTTGGCCATCCTGGGGAAAATACCTCATTGATAAAACACCCCTAAAAGTAGACACAGTAGTCAGGAATTTGGGAGCTCTTTGACCAACATGCATGTAAGGTAGTAAGAAAATCATTCTATGCCACTCAACAAATAAATAAGGGGATGGTATTGTACCTAGGTCCAGGGAAGTAATCGTGCCACTGTACACTGCCCTTATCAGACCCAACATTGAGTATAACATCTCCTTCAGTATGTGCCTAACCAAGCACATGCAATAACTGGATCATCCACAGAGGTTTCTCACACACAAAAAAAAATAATAATACATAGAATAAACCCAATGTCCTGTGCTGATCACCTCAAAGCTGTGTCTCTATACTCTATTTCCTACAGACTGTTGAGAGGTGATCTATGCCTGGCATACAAGGCATTCTTAGATCCCGTTCTGCTAGACCTTTTCCATATCCACAAAACAAACAATGCCTGGACTACTAGATCTATGAATTTAAACTTTGCTTGTGACTTAAATAAGAGATGTAAGACGGACAGGTATGTATCTCAGAGAATCCCCATTCTCCAGAAAAGGCTTTCCATCCACATGTGAAACAGACCCCTTCCCTAACCTTATTCAAATGCAACTTGGACCAGGGGATGAGACACTGGAAATTCACCTATGTCTCTAATAGGGCATACTTTAACAGCTGCGTCTGTCTAACTAACATACGCCCCTTAAAATATCCTCTAAGGCACATTAACTTGTTAGATACATTTGGGTTGTAGAGCTAGGCATATACAGGCCCCAGTAGTCATTAACCTAGTATACACCTATGACTCCAACCTTTGATTTGTCTGGAGTATGTAGTTTACCTAAATGCACAAATGCATAACGTGTAATCATATTTGTATTTCTGAGTGATTCGTATCACAGCTCATCCTAGTAGGAGATATTTTGGTTATAACTATTTCTTGTCACAGCTGATCTTATGATACACATCAAAGAGGGAATGCCAGAAGATATGCATACAGCTTAGCTTTCATGTAAGCATTTCAGTGTTTTGTTGAAGGAGGTAAAATATAGAGCAGACTAAGTTTTTATATGATAGGCAGTTCAAGAGTCTAGTACCAAGAGCAACAACAACAAAAATTACATTATTATCTGCACTGAGTCCAGTATGAGAAGTAGACAAAATTTAAAAAGAATGGAGATGATCAGTGAAGGGCTCTAGTGTGGGGAATAGTGTGTTAAGAGTGGGAGAGAGCAAGAGAAAGCCAGAGGTTAAAGTTAGGAGCTTGTAAATAATAAGGCAAGTGAGCCATTTGACTCTGAAAGAAGCAGCTGTTGTGTTAGTGATAACAGTGGTGTTCATTTCAGTGGAAAGGCAGGTAAGCCCACATTCTTTGTTAAACAATTTTTGCAGGATGACAATATTACTGTCATGAACTGAATGAATGAGCTCTGTGATATTTACAAGAAGAATCTGAATAAATACGCTGAATAGCAAAAAAAAAAATAAATAAAAAAAAAAAAAAAAAAAAAAACACTTCCTTGTTTTGGAAACACTAATAGAGTCCAAAACATTTTATTGAAAAAAAATTCAGAAAGACTTTGATAGAAAACGTTAAAGTACCTAAAGGATTCAGAATAGAAAATCAAGAATTAATGACTATGTGAAACCTAGAAGATATCATTATTTTTTTCAACTTGTGAATGGTAAGCAAAATATCTTAACAAATAATAAGATTATTAGGTCACTGATTTCCATTTCCATTTCTAGATAAACTCAGAATGTTAGGCTTTCTCTAAAAAAACTTTTGGAATACCATGTAAAAGTTTTTTAAAAATATGTTATTAGATTATATGTCAGTAATATAAATTTTAAGTACTCTTCCCACAATACCTAGATTCACTGAAGACACTAAATATTATAATGTGAAAGTCCAATATATAGATTGTATAAAAGATTTTGTCTGCAAAATATGCTCAAAACTGTTTTTCTTCTTCTTGTTTTTTGGACAACCATTGTAATGGATATATTTTTTTCCTAACTGGATAATTTATGGAGTTTGTTTTTGAAGTAGGGTTGCTACCTTTTCAAATTCCCAAAGAGGAACATTTTTGGTACAAACATCAATTTTGCAGGCCAAAACATACCCACGGCCAGTACAAATGACAGAACTTCACTTTTTTGCCTAAATAAAAGCTTATTCTTGTAGCATTTTAGTTGCTTATTCTGTTTCTTATAGCATTTAGGTGTTTCTGATACAGAATAACTGTTTTATGCAACTATTACATAAAATATAGGAAATCATTTTGTCCTAAAATCTCAGGACATTTGCCATTTTTACAATTTTTTTGCAGGACACAACTGCCCAAAGAGGGACTGTCCCTCGCAAAGTGGGACAGGTGGTAACCCTATTTTGAAGGCAGTTATTTCCTGAAAGTTGTATAATTGTTTTTTTTTTTTTTAAATGTATTTATTTTTTTATCCATGTGTAAACCTTATCATACTGGCATCTTATTATTCTCTGCATGATGTTAAACACAATGAATGTAGCCAGACTGCTGCTGTTTTATGCTTTTTGGATTCTTTTCCCGTTATGGTATACATTTGTAGATGGGGGATGGGAAAAAATAATTAGGTTTGGAATAATTACTCAGAACTTAAAATGTTATCAGGTTATATGAGTTTTTGTTTTTCATTTATAGATGACTCATGAATATATAGCAATAATTATAATATTGTCTGCCTTAGTTAAGTATTACGTAGGTGTTTGAGAATGTTTTCAGAAAATAACAGTTGATCTCTCTAGCACCGCTACAAAAAATTATTAATGTATTGAAATTTAATGTTAAATTTAAGAAACAGCTTGTGAGCTAGCAAGAGTTGGACACTTATCTTAGAATGAATTACTTAATAATTATATATTCTGTGTGGTTAATGTGCATTATCTTGACATTTTCTGCATGTCATGTTTGTGAAATATTCACCTGTGTCTTGGACTGGAATATTATAGGTAAACAAAACATTAGAAAATGGAAGTTAGTATACACAGTAGAGGACACAATAGGCAGTCCATTTTCAGTTTGTGGAAGGAAGATTCCTCTATGTAATGTTGGACAATAAAATGTGAAAGAGAATAGACTAGCTTTACCTGACTGTTGATTTTAGAACATAAGATATGCAGGTGATAAGAGGATAGTGCAATCCAGTCACAGCCTTGGAAACTTAAAGACAAATTTAAAGCAATTCATGTTTCTGTCTGTATGGCACTAAAAATTGGTGGTCTATACCATGAAGAGAGGGGGTGTGCATGTCTAGCTATTGTTCTAAATAGCATAGCCTTTATGTTTAACTATATTAATATGCACGTGCTTCTATTTAAGCAGTTATGTTGTTTCTATTTCAGTGCTCAGTTAGTATGAGACAGAAGCACACAAGTGATTATTTTGAAAAGCACAAAATCATCTGTGCATATTGTTGTATTAACACTGTATTGTTAACTGTTAATTAAAATATATGAAAAAACAGAAGGTGTACTATAACAGTCCCATGAGGTATGACAGGTTAGGAGAAAGATTTTCCTGCATGGATCCTAAAGTACCTGTTGTTGAGATTGTTTGCAAACAATTTTAAAATATATCAAGGGCATAGCAACATTAATTTAAAATGGGTGGTGAAAGCCAAACACACTCTGGCTAGGCTTATAAATGCCCTAGGGCAGATAGCCTAGTATGAACCTATGAACCTATGAATGGTCAGAAGATGGAGAAAAAAAATCACACCTTGCTTTTTTTAAACAGCAGTACTGTTCCTGTGGTTCTTTGGATGGTTGATGTTATTTTAGAATCTACCAAAATACCATAATGAGACTGAAATGCTGAAGTGGTTTTGTGTTTTCATCTGATATTTTTTTTCACACAGTCTGGAGTATGTCTCCACAATTAGAAATTTTCTGTCATTCCTACTGTATCACTTCATCCAACTGTTCACTTAAAATGAAAGTGCTGTGAACTGTTACATTATCTAAGAATTCTAGAGAGTATATTTGTACATTTTTAAACCTGTTACTCTTATAATTTATGCCCCTCACCAGATTCTAAGCAGATTGACATGTGCCCTTTTTATTTCAGCTGCACAGAATGATTAAAGGAAGACTCCACCCTGAAACTCCATTTTTATCATAACTACATAGTATGTCCTATACTAAGGTATTAGAATCAATACAAATATTTTATTTTGTATTTTACTTTATTTTATCCCAAAATGGCTGTCATGGAGTCTTTCCTACTGGCATGAATTTGTTTTTCCCTACAGTGCTGTTTGTGTCCCTTTTTATAACTAATCATAGATAAGTAAATGTTCCCCATTTAAATACAATGATAGTGCTGAGAGTCCATGACTTCACTGTCTCTAGAAGCTGGGACATTTTTTTCACTGAATGATCCTGGCTTGTACTAGTTGCAGGATGTTTTATACATTTAAACCATGTCCAAAGCAACTGAGCAAAAATAGCATGGTTTTCTGTGTAGTCATTAAACAATTACCAGACCTTCCACAATTTTCTTCTCAAGCAATCATACTTCTCAGTTCAGTGTGATAGCCCTACTATTTATCTGTAGCAGAATTTCACTTCAAAGAGATGGTAAGGTATGCAGTATTCTTCGAATGTCCTTAAGTTGTTCTTAAAATAACACTTCACTGGCCAAAATGAGATCACTTATAACTTTGTCTACCTAATATTGCAGCATAGTTGACTTATCCTTGTTCATCTCATAAAGATTTATCCAAAAATTAATTCTTTGGAAAAACAGTTTCACTTTAGATGTTAATGTGTGTACTATGCTGACCTCATCAAGACAATCTTGAGATAAAAAATTATAGGTGGTTACTAGTACTAATACTAAGAAATGCAGAGCAGCTAGAGCGTCTTCTGTGTGGAGACATGCGTGAATGGGTGTACCTTCATTGAAGGTTGTGCGTCAGGGCTGGCAAACTCAGCACGTAAAAAAATCTACTGCCAATCATTAGAGGACCGGAGTTCCGCTGTGGCGCTAACTGGGAAAAGCTGAAAGACACAAACAATAAGTCTAGACTAGGCCATGTATCCTGAAACAGATTCCTTTCTGAAATATCAGATTTGAACATGCAAAATAAATAAATTAACAACAATAATAATAATAATAATAATAATAATAATAATAATAATAATGACATGAACAACTGAAGCACAGAAATTAAAAGGCACTGAAGGATTTCTGGCCATTAATCATCTAGGTGATACTTTAAATATGAAACTAAATAACTCTGTGACGAGGTTAACTATAGCAGAGGGTGGAGATTTCCTATTAACGGGATACTTTTGTGTAAGAATCAACGGCTCTTTAACTAAAGTACTATACTCATCTCATTCACCTTATAAATTAGATATGTCACATTTCTTGAGCTGTTCTATTAGTGGTAACAACAGAGCTACCTTGTACCTGCATAACAAGCTTACATCCCCTAAAGCGCAATAGATATATAGTCCCAGAAGGATAGAAGACAAGACAGGATTACAAGCACCTTAATATGTAAGTTTTTTCCTGTATGAAAAAAGGGCATGTAATAGGAATTGAGATGTAAGAGCCATACAAATTCATAAAGAAAGTACCTTGAAATTTCAGGCAAGTCCAGTATGATGTGCAGTAAAAAGTTAAATAGTCATACACATTGAAAAACAATGAAATCATTCTTTACATATTCGTGGCAGTTTAGGGATCTTTTTGTATGGAGGGAAATGTATGCTGGTAAAAGGAAAAGTTTGCTTTACAATTATCCTTTCAGATAGCTTGAACTCAATTGTATTTAGCTACCTCCATTAACAGGAACTACAAAATAAAATTAGAACACTTAAGTCTGCAAATGCTGCACAAGGTAATACATTTTCATCTTCATTTTTTTGATTGTATTAGGGTTAGAAGTGTTGTTGTGTTGGGAACAGATTGGAAACCATGCTGCTTATCACAAGCTGTCTATTGTGCTACATGTTTCAGAAAGTGAAATGAAATATGGCTTTCTTGTATTTTGATCAAGGAGTCTTCCCATAGTTTTCACAGTTGGATGATAACTCACCTTTTGGAAATTAAAAGACAACAGCCTTCTTTTATATAGTTGCTGTGTTTGCAGGAGAGACAGATTTAGAATACGGATAATATGCGCTGTATTGTAAGGTGCCTAAGTATTTAAAAAACAATGGTGTTGTGTATGTGTGTGTGTGTATATATATATATATATATATATATATATATATATATATATATGGATCTACCTCAACCCACCAAAATTACATTTTTCCGAAACGTAATTTCGCAACCCCGTTTTTCTGAAAGTGCATTTATCCAAAAATATGGGTCTACATTGACCCTTCAAAATTACAGTTCACTGAACTGCAGTTTCCCCGAGTCCATTATCACAAAAGTGCATTTAACCAAAAATGCACTTTCACGAAAACAGTCACCGAAACAAAAAATAAAACAAAAAAATACATTAAACACATCCCCCCTATGCCCCCCCACTACTTATATATACTAACTTCAAGATCGCACTACAATGGGGAAAAGGGAATATTCCCTTATCTTCACTGTACCACAATCTACAACAACAAGCCCCCTCCCATACACCACTGAGGAATCACTGTACCTGCACCACCACAGGATCCCAAAACCGGTAACCTCTCTTCTCTGAATTGATTTTCGTGAAAGTGCATTTTTGGATAAATGCACTTTTGCGAAAACAGACTCCGGAAATTGCAGCTCACTGAACTGTAACTTCGATAGAGCAAAGTAGACCCATATATATATATATATATATATATATATATATATATATATATATATATATATATATATATATATATATATATATATATATATATATATATATATATATATATATATATATATATATATATATATATATATATATATATATATATATATATATATATATATATATATATATATATATATATATATATATATATATATATATATATATATATATATATATATATATATATATATATATATATATATATATATATGTATATATATATATATATATATACATATATATATATATATATATATATATATATATATATATATATATCTACTGCTATGTTAACTTGATTGTAACCTGACAAACACTGTTTGTATTTGTAACCTTATACATTTTGTTATAATGTATCTGTCTTTGGAGCTTTTCTCCCCGGGCCTCTACTGAAAATGGACATATATCCAGTTGGACTAGCCCGGTCAACAAACTAAAATAAAATATATATATATATATATATATATATATATATATATATATATATATATATATATATATATATCTGTGTGTGTGTGTGTGTGTGTGTGTGTGTATGTATGTATATCTATATATATATATATATATATATATATATATATATATATATATATATATATATATATATATATATATAAACAGGCCTGCCATGTAATGGTAAGGTATGCTGAGTAGTTTGATGCATTCTTCATACAAACTGTCTTTAGTTGCATGATTGGAGATATAGTTGACATGGAATGTTTGCATAGTGTTGCAAAGCATTGTTAGCAGGTGTCTTGATGTTAGCTGATAAAGTATTTTAACTGTGAACATGGGACTGGTAATCTGACACCACTCACACACTGGAGTATGGATGATTTGCTACTGACACATAAGCATGCTACATGCATTTGCATAGTGTGTCTTGAGTACTGCACACTTGACATTTAGAAAAAAGTAATCAGTTGAGGTGATTGGAACCCTAGGTTCTTGAAGTCAGTGATTACTTCACTTGGTGAACTACAGGAGACAGTAGATTTAATACAAATCATGTTTCTTCATGAAGCTTCTTAGTACCAAACTGGATCACTTCCCTTTTGCTACCAAGACATCACTTATGCTTTGTGCAGCATAAGTGTGAGTTTATTTTGTGTTAGCCAATATTCCAGACAAAGGCAAGCTCTTTGCAGTTACTCTCTGACCTTAGCAGTACTAAATGAAGTAAACAGAGTAGTTTTGTCAGCATTCTGCAGTACTATGTACTACCTACAGTGCAGTCACGAGTCATAAACAGAGAGAGGAGGGCACCAAGAACTCAGTGCGGTGAATCCCTATGGATATTTGCCTGGTTTAGCTGGGATATTCAGAACATTTTCTCCCTCAAGTTCCTGCAAGAGGGAACCTTGTAGATCATTGGAAAGCATAAAAGCCCAGTCCAAGACTAATAACTTTAGTCATAAGAAAGTGTGATTCACTGCCTTTGAGAGATGCAGAAAAGAAGGCCCCATATATTTGCTCTTGACTAGACAGGTAAATGCATCAACCAAAGGGAGTCCACTTGTCTTGGTTAGATTTTTCCATCTGGAGAATTACAATATTATAGATTTCGGTGGGTGCATCAATACTTTATGACAAAGTCATACTCAAACGTGTATCTTGAACATTTTAGTATCTCAGTATAGTTCTGAATTTCTGCATGCAAGTTTTGGCTCACGTTATTTTACTTAAGGATGGGGCTACTATCCTTATCATCTAACAGGCAACATTAGGTGTGGGGACATATTAGTTTTACAACAGCTGGTCTATAATTGCATATCTCAATTATAACAATATTAGCTTTCTTAAATTGTACTGAGAAAAGTTTCTTATTCTGTTATCTATGATACAAGGCAGTAAGTTACCTAACCATCATTTGCTAGCAGTTGCAGGTAGACTCTGTAAAGACATGTCTTTTAAGTGCATCTTTGAAGCTTTTAATGGTTTCTAGGATTTTGATGTCAGTAGGCGGGTTGTTCTAGGTATCATCTGCAGCAGTTTTAAACTGAGGGTGTAACAGAGATAATTACTGTCTCTGAGTTCATAAATGTTGTCTTGTAAAGGTAGTTTCACTCTTAGAGAGGGGCAACGACAGTACTTTAGAACCTTGTAAATTAGAGGTTTAAAAGAAAAGTGGTCCTATGAGACAATGAAAACCATCTGGAATTTTTTAGTGACTTGCAATGGTACATCTTGGGATCTGGTAATAAAATAAAATTAATTTGCAAAGTATGGTGGGCTGAATGCATAATGATTAAAAGAAGACCATGTTCCAATATGGGTATTAAAATATATTTGGCAATGGCTGTGCAGGCAGTGCATGAGAGGTGGTGATTGATCCTGCAACATAAAATAAGTGTGTGTGTGTCTGTGTGTGTGTGTGTGTGTGTGTGTGTGTGTGTGTGTGTGTGTGTGTGTGTGTGTGTGTGTGTGTGTGCGTGTGCGCACGTGTGTGTGTGTGTTGTCTGTGTGCATGCGCGCGTGTGTGTGTAACTTTGAATGTGTACTCCAATAGTCTATTGTGTAAATCTTGCACCATTCTGTTTGCTCTCCTCTTAACTTGCTCTATCTTTACAGTCTCTTTACTGAACACTGGCCTTGTGGAGTAAACATAATACATATGCTGGTGTCTATCTAATAATATAACCACAGTGTAGTCTCCCTTTTCCTGCTTGCAGAATTTCTCTTTATGCATTCCTAGCAGGTATTTGTAGTTGCAGAGACTTAATGTAATTAATGACAGCTACTCCAAGTCCCTGTAGTATTTTAGCAGTGACATTTATTTCATGTCCTATGATATTGTGTGTTAGGGTTCCTGTATTCAGAGTGCACATTTTTTGTATGATTTTTGCCACCACGCCTGCTGACCTTCATGTCTGTCTGAGGGGGTGGCCATCCAAGCAGCTGTCTGGGTGCTTTTTACTCTTTGGCATTCCAACAATAAGAGCAATGTTTAGGACCTAATCCTTCCCTCGGTGGTGATGTGAGCACTTCTATCACCACAACGGCTACCTATGGCTCCCTGTTTGTGCACATGTGCTCCCCCACATGTGTCATCAATGGCTACTATCACTGGCTTTGGTGGCCACACCCACATCTTCCATGCACCAGCTCCCTGCATCATGAGGAATGTCCACTCTTCAACCAAAGCTCTGCCCTTATAGTAGTGGTACAAAACAAGTCAGGTGAGAACAACTACCCCTCCCCCGATGGACATCCTAATCCTCTCTGTCTACACTAATTGCCTGAGCCTCTACTCAAACCCAGGTCACATGGGGAGTAGTCATACCATTATCCTTCTGTGCTATCAGCGCAGGCTAGGTACATGCTGCATAGAAACATGGCAGATTCCTGACTACTCTTCCATCTTTTCAAATCTTCTATCACCCTTCTCCTCATCCACATTAATGCACCCCACTCTTGTTGGGATGTCTGCCGCTCTCTCTCTCTTTATATATATATATATATATATATATATATAAAAATATATATGAGATATGTTTGACGTGAGAACTATAGCTCTCTCACTCCCTCCCTATCCCTTTCCTATTCTGCTAAGAGGTATGTTAAAGATGAGGCATTACAATACCTAAATATGTCTGTGCCTTATTAGTAAGTAACTTCTCTTTTCACGGGTGTGATAACTTCTTTAAAGCATACATAGTTCCTAATTGTTAACTTCTCTTGTATTCAACAGGTTTGTAATTGGTATTTATTTTCTATCATTTATATTCACCTGTTTGTAGTGTGTTTAGTGTACTTTCTGTTTTTCCTATGATCTGTATTTTAGCTGAAATAGAGCCATAGTGGATCAGTTCATGTACATGGTTAACAAAATTTAGTAAATGATAAATAAATAAAGTTATCTTTACTCATAGGTTGGTACTAGGCTATCGGCCCTAGGGCCTATACAAGCCTAGCCATAACAATTCCCTGGCTATTTCTTCCCACACTATTTACTTCCCTGGACCCCTGTCTAGCAGGGCAACTGACATGATCCCTGGGGTGAATTTCCTTTCTCCCATCCAATCATCAAGGTTCCTTTTGAACTCCTTTTTAACATCCTCCGCTTGCCACTCCCACTGAAATCTGTCTTACAGAGAGCTAGCATTCATTTTCGTACTTTTCACCTCAACCCTAGGATCACAAAGCTTGCCAAGTAATGATGGAGGTAGAGAGTAATGGAGGCCTTGAAAAATCATTAATTTAATTTGTTCACTAATTCTCTGATCATCTGTTTTATCCACTTCAGGGTTGCAGAGGAAGCAGAACCTATCCCAACACTCAGTCGGTACAAGGCACAAACTTAATCTTAGGTAGATGACACTTTAACATGGGATGCAGACATACTCATACAGGGCAGGCATACCTAGGTGCAGTTTGGAGGATTGCCATTTCCCCTGTGGCACATCTTTCTGACATGGGAGGAAACTAGAACCACCCGGCAAAGATAAAATCATTTGTTCATCTTGCAGGCAAAGATAAAATCATTTGTTCATCTTGCAGCCATTCTGGTAGCCAGCCAGTCAATGAACTCATTTATTTTGGCTCTATATCATCTCACTACAAGAATTCAAGTTGTATCAGGCCTTGCAGTCCATTTACTTCATATGCTCTATATATTTCCATTTACAGAGTGTTTTCAGCTTTATAATGTCCTGTACTATTTCAGTTTTATAGTCCTACCACAGCTTCCAAGGAGAGGTTAAAGGGAGTGTGATAGATATCATAAATATTTAAATATTTAAATGATCTCTAACAGCTCTCAGGTACATTCTGGCCCAGGCAATGGCTATTGGTCCTTTCAGCCTTGAAATCTACCATATGATCCCATTTGCTGAGAATATTCTTATGAACATCCATACTGACTGACTCATAGATATATTTATTTTATTTTGCATTTGTTTACTGGGATTACCTCACTGTGTATAAGAACTGTTTTTCAGCAAAGGCCCAAGGAGAAAACCTTCACGTGACAAATAACAATATACTTGGAACAAAATGAACCTAAAGCCATAGCTGTAGTGGTTATATCTGACTTAACCAAGCCTAATTATGATAAAGTTGTTTATAGTTGCTCCAGTTTCAAGCATGAACTCTGTCTGCAGCTCGTCTTTTCCTAGTTAGAGCTGTTTTGCCCTCGTTCTTAAAACCTTTTTTGACAGGAATCACATTCTCAAATAGGGTAGAAGGAAGACTCAGTATGTCATTCAATTCAGTGCATAGACATTTATTAAGGTTGTTCAATACAAAATAACACTATACAAGCTTTACAGGACAAGTAGCAATAATAATATACAGTAAGAGTATACAGGCTGCGTACATGAACAAAAACATAAGAAAGAAATTATTATATATAAAAATTAGCTGACACACAAATACTTTGTTTACCTAGTCAGAATACAGAAAATAAAAGCTTACTTGAAAAAATGTACCTTTGTTCCCAATAACTTTAACACAGATCAAGTGTTTTTCTTCCTTACTTCTAAATGGATTTACTCTGGAATCTTTTTTTTCTAGTTCCTCTGTATCTTTAGGTGTGTATAGCTGCAGTTATGAATAGAACAGAGCATATTTTAAAATAGAAACCATGTCATGTTATTTACTCTGTGTTTGTTTCTATGAAAGGAGCATTACATTTTCCTTTGCCATAGCCATGTTTTTGCTGTGCATTTGCAATACCATGATAAACATTGAGTTCTGGTGAAATAATCAGCATGAGAATTCAATTTTTGGGGCATTTTAACTTACTTTTGTACCTATCCATCCTACATATTACCTTAGTCCTCCTTCTGTGCTTCCAGCTGCCAGGACTACTCCATTGCTTTGATACGGTCTGGTGCTCCTTTCAAATTCTGGAGGAGATGGAATAGGGGCACTACTGCAATTATAGTTGCTGATAATAAAGATTGTAGAATGTCCAAAACAGAGCAAAAGGCTTCTGGGATATGGATGGCAACTTTTAAAAAGTACTGTTTTTTTTTTTTACTTTGTTTTTGCTTGTTTATTAAAATGTGCATTTTTTCAGGAGAATTAATTTATTGGGTGATGCTTTCGTTTCTTTCATTTGGAAGTATTAATTCTGTGGAACTCAAACTTCAGTGCAGGAAGTTTCTTGTCATTTTAACTTGACTATATATGTCTTCTGTTATTTTAAAGTTAAATTTGTATTATGTATGTTTTAAATTAATAACTTTACACTTGAAGTGGTCATGTTGAATTTTGGTAAGTGCGTGAATTTCTTTCTAATACTCATTCTGGGTTACTTTGATATTCCTGTAGTTACTGCTATTAGCATCTGAAGAGACAGCTCAGCCAGGGGGTTCCTCTGTGAAGTATTGTTAACCTAACTAGGTAGCCTATCTACCACAAGGGTGGTTTCTGGCCCAGAAATTTTAGGTTATTGGCCATTTGGCAGTTTTTCCATCTTTTTCAATTTACTGGTTTAAAAGCCCCCCCCCACCCCAAGCCTTTCTGTGTTGGAGGGAAGTCTTCTAGCTTATCAGTGGGAGTGATAAGCACTAGGTAGCCTATCTACCACAAGAGTGGTTTCTGGCCCAGAAATTATAGTTTATTGGTTGTTTGGGCAGTTTTTCCATCTCTTTCAACTTTCTGGTTTAAAAACATGTGTTTGCACTTGTTTCTCACCTTGCCTGTAACTAGTCTAGTCCAGATACAGATTTGCTGTATCCAGGACTGTTTGTTAGCTTCTGAGCCCACCACACCTTTCTGTGTTGGATGGAAGCATTCTAGATTATCAGTGAGAGTGATAAGCACTATGTAGCCTATCTACCACAAGATCCAGGTAGAGATTCTTAGTTTTAGCACTTGAATTTGCTTATTCATGCTCAGCACTTGTTCAGAACTTGTTGTTAGCACTAAATAAGCTACAAATTACTACAGCACTCAACCTTCCTCTTTACCTAGAGGAAAACAGCAGTTTTTGTACTTATTTTCCTCACTTGCTTAGAGAAAAACAGCTCTTATACTCACTTTCCTCACTTGTCTAGAGGAAAGTAGTTTTTTATTCAGGCATGTCCAAGTGTCAGCTCCCAGTGTTCTCTCCTGTCTATCTGATGAATCTAGGCATTTTGGGGCAATGTAGCAATTGCCTCATGTACACAGGCAACACTCTCCTCCTACCACCCAACACCACAACCTGTGAGAGATGCACTTATCTAGTCAAACTGGAGGTAAAGCTCTCTCCAACCAAGACTGAACTTGACAGTCAAGAAGAGAAGGTAAACACTTGCACCACACCACACTCATCACATAGTCCCACTAACCCTACACCACCAAAATCCACACCCCCAACACAACCCAAATGACACATAGCCTGCAGACTCAGTGTGCCACTCAACCACAGCCCATAAGGCAAAACAACATACCCAACACACTAGTCATAGGTGACTCTATAGTCAGGCACACTGATGTCCCACTCACCAGGCTAAACAAGGAGAAAGTTACTGTCATCTGCCGGTTGGGTGCCAGGATCTGCCACATAACCCACACACTCAGGCCACTCCACAACAAGTACAAATATGACTCTGTCATTGTCCATGTTGGTGTGAATGACCTGAGACATACCTCCCTGGCCTACATGAAAAGAGACATGGAAGAGCTCTCTGATCTTGTAGCCCAGGCAGGTATGACCCTAGCCCTGAGTAGCATCCTGTCATCACCCAGAATGATACCGCAGTACAAGGACAAAATGATTGACTTCAACAATTGGCTAAGCTTCTGGTGTCATTCTAAGGGGATCCAGTATCTGTCTGCCTGGGGACGACATGGTCGACAGACCACGATGCTTTGCCAGAGATGGCCTGCACCTGTCACCCCTCAGATTCCAGATACTAGCTAAGGCTTTTGCTGCCCCTATAGTACCTTTTTTTGGCAAGGTTCAAATGACAAATTCACCACCATAACAGAAAGAGGCAAGCAAAAACCGAGGGTAATGCTACTCAATGCTAGAAGTCTAAATCTCAAAATGCACTCCCTCGAGGCAATCCTTAAAATGGAGAACATCGATATATGCGCATTGACTGAGACCTTGTTCAAGGCTCCAGAGAGCAACCCTGCATTACCAGGGTATAACTCATACCACACTTTTCGGCCATCTAACCTGGACCAGAACACTAAAGGCGGAGGTGTGTCCATATTCATTAAGGATATCCACACCTCCAGGCTAGTTGCTCAGAATAATGCATCTGAGGTTATCCAAGTGCAACTAACTCTGGGAAAAACTGCAATCCAAATTGTAGCTTGCTACAAATCCCCCACCATGCCCCAAGATTCTCACTCCTCTTTTCTTGATATACTGGAAAATATTAGGGTTCAACCAAACACCCTAATAATGGGCGATTTCAACTACCCCACCATTAACTGGGAAAACTACTCATGTACCAACTCCTTTGCTCAACGTTTTCTGGAATTCATAAATTTCAATGCCCTGGATCAACTTATCAACACCTCATCCAGAGGCAACAATATCACAGACCTAGTCATTATCAACATGAGTGACCAGTGTTCCACACCTGAAGTTAACTCCTCATTGGTCAGATCCGACCATAAGCTAATCACCCTAGATATCCACATCCCGCCCCCACCCCCCATTAAGGAAATCATGGTAAAAAATTTCTCCAAAACCAACTTCATGCTTCTTTAGACAGAAGTGGTGAACTTCATGACACCCATGCAGATGGACAATACAGTTACAACTGCTGAATCCTACACAGATGCACTCTATAAGCACTTACACGAGTGCATAGATTGCGCTATCATAAACAGAACCAAGATGCTATCCTCCAAAAAAAGGAAGCCATTCTGGTGGTCCCCTGCCATAAACAAGCTCTACAACAGAAGGAAGAAACTGTTGCAAAACAGAGTAAAATCCCATGAGTGGAGGAGTTCCCAGGTCAGCCTCAGTAAGAGGTTTTGATCCCTTATAAGATACTCCAAAGCTAGCTACGGAAACAAAATCACCACTGATTCTAGGGACAACCACAAAGCATTCTATAGCTATGTCAAGAATCTCAATGGCAATACCCAGATCTGCTCTGAGTTACAGCACAACGGCATGAAAATTACAGAAACAACTGATATTGCCAACGTCCTGGCAGATAGGTTCAGTGCTAACTTTACGCCCCTCTCACCCCCTAAAGGGCCCATATCTATACAGGAAGAATGCAGAGTCCCTTTAATCCCAACTATGCAGGTAAAAGCTGCACTCTCTAAAGCCAAAAACACAGCATCCATGGGGCTGGACAACATCCCAGGCTGCGTTTTGTATGAACTTCAGAACAAACTGGCTCCCCACCTAAGCACCATATTCAATCATAGTTTCACATCAGGCTTTGTGCCCACTGAATGGCGCACATCAACAGTTATCCCACAGCACAGAGGGGGAGCCACCACTGATTCTGGGAACTTTCACCCTATTAGCCTGACGAGCCTAGTCTGCAAGGCTATGGAACGTATCATCATGGAACTCATAAACAAAGACATTGGTAACCTCCAAACTTTGGATCCCACCCAGTTCGGGTTTGTGAAAGGCAGATTGTGCCTCCTGAACTTGATCGACTTCTTTGAGGCAGTCACCAAAGCCATAAATGAGGGTAAGGTGGTTCACACAGCCTATCTTGACCTCGCCAATGTTTTCGACACCATCCCCCATTCTGGAATTATAGCTAAACTCACTAAACTAGGTATAAATCCCTACATCACAAGATGGGTTGCCAATTGGCTCACTGACAGAAACCACACTGTAAAAGTTGCAGACTTATGATCTGACTTCAAACCAGTGACAAGTGGTGTACCACAGGGTTCAGTCCTGGGACCTCTCCTGTTTGGTATCTACTTCTCTGAAGTACAGGCTAACACAGAAGGCCTTTGGCTAATGAAGTTCACATATGACTGCAAACTAGGAGCCATAGTTGAATCCCCAAATGATGTGGACATCCTACAGAAGGGCCTCATTGAGACAGATGCTTGGTGTCAGAGCCATGACCTCAAGCTCAATGCCAAAAAGTGCAATGTCATCTCCTTTGGTAAAAACTCTGTACCCATGAACTACCACATAGGCAGGAATCTACTTAATGCCAAATGTGTGATAAGAGACCTGGGGACCCAGGTGGACAGTAGTTTCTCCTTTGATAATCACATTGCCACAGTAGTCAGGAAAACCTTCTACGTGGCACACCTCATCACAAAAGGGTTCTCATCTAGGAAAAAAGAGGTCATTGTTCCCCTCTACTCGCCACTCATTAGACCCATTATAGAGTACAATGCCCCTTTTGGAATGTACCTCACAAGACATCTGCAGCAGCTGGAAAGGCCATAGAAGTACCTCACAAAGAGGATTACTGGCCTTAAACAGATGCCCTACACTGACCGTCTCAAAAAACTCCAGCTTTACTCCGTAGCATATCGCCTACTCCGAGGTGATCTCTGCCTAACATATAAAGCTTTGTCAAACCCAGAGCTGTTGGACATGCTACACCTAAAGAAATCCTAATCCCTCCAAGCTACATGCTGTAGGGACCTACACCATGTCACCACAATAAACAGGACATGCTGGAGGGATAGATTCCTGTCCCAGAGACTTCACATACTCTGGAACAAGCTACCCATCTATGTCAAGCAAAGTTCCTCATTAGCACAATTAAAGAAAAATCTTGATAAGTGGATGGGAAATAGGAAATACACCCCGGGGATAACTTCGGTGGCTCTGCTTGATAGGGGCATAGGAAAATAACTTTCTTGGGTGGTGTAAGCCAGGGACCTTGTTGGCTAGGCTTACTTAGACCCTTGGGCCGATAGCCTAGTACCTACCTATGAACATATGAACCCAACTGTTAGGTCCCTTAAATGTGATAAAAAGGGCAAGAGTGTGCCCTCATTATTTGTCCTGTCATCCAGTTCAGATAGGCTAACAGTCTCCATGGTCAAACTTCTTTTTTTTATTTGCTTCCTTTGTCTCACATTGTTAAACTCTCACTGAGTATTTTTACAACTGCATTGGATATCCTGTAATCAGTATTAACTTTTAGTCATTATAGGTGAATTCATTAAAATAATCCCTGCCTCCTGTGTGTTTGCATAAAGATATGAAATACTTGCTTGTCCTAATTCACCTATTTTGTAGTAATGAAATATAAGGGGGAAATGCAAATAAAGATTATCTGAGACACCCCAGTAGTCCTTATTCATTAGTAATGGATTTTGTTTCTTCTTATGTCACTTTAAAAGTAAATATACACAAGATTTTTTTTACCCTTCTAAAAATATGATCAAATTGAATATTTCTTCTGCAGATAACAGTTAATGCAGCAGCAATTGTTATGTGAATAATTTGCTGAAAGAACTTGAAAATCTTTTCCTTATTAGGCAAACACAATGTGGCATCTTAATCCTTAATGCATTCATGTTGAGTCACTACCTCAAACTGTATCTGAATATTAAAAAAGAACAAAATAAGAAAACATGGTCTCTGTGATTTTCTTTCTTTGCACTTTCCGTCTTTCTTTCTCCTCTACATTCTGTGTCTTTTCTTTATTTTATATTTACAGATGATTAGGCAATCTGCCCTTTTTTTTGCCATTGTAAGCTATGGCAGCCTGACACACTGTACATATCAACATCTGTGTTTGTAACAGCCTTTAGATAAATAATTACAACCACTTTGTTCCAATAAATAAATAAATACCCTATACTTAAACTTCAGTATAGCACTGCAGTGGTGGTGCTGTGGTAGCATTGTCGCCTCACAATAAGACGTTGTCCTGTTTGATTCTCAGCTAAAGCGTCTTCTGTGTGGAGACATGCGTGAATGGGTGTACCTTCGTTGAAGGTTGTGCTTCAGGGCCGGCAACTCGGCATGTAAAAATCTACTGCCAATCATTAGCGGACTGGAGTTCTGCTGTGGTGACTCCTAACCAGGAAAAGCCAAAAGACACAACAACAACTTAAACTTCAGTATATTTTCTGTCAGACACAGAGGGCCTGTGAGGCAAGATTATTTTTCTCAATAATGAATGGGTTCACTGAGTTTTTAGTCGACATCTAACTGATACTAAACTAGTAAGAAACAAATTAAAGGGCAGAAAAGACATACAGACAAACCATTCAGTAATAACTGAAAGAAAACGTAGTCAAACTATAATTTTCACTGCATGATACCTTAAACCTCCTGTAGTGGTGGCCCATTGGATATATGCAAATGACCCCTTAAGTATGTCAAGTGTTTTAGCTACACAGCTTCTGAATGTTCATGACTTTTTTTTGACTTTTTAAGTCTTTACGGTGACATTCAGGCCAATAAATCCAAATCCCACTAGCTGTGGGCATGCATATTTTGGCCTTTTTATTGAACTCATCAGCACAGCATAAGTGGATAGTTTAGCTGTACTTCAGAAGCACAGGGTCCTTAAATCCAGCTGATGCCCATAAAGATTAAGGTGCCTGCAAAATATCCTAACACATCCAAACCAAAGGGTAAAAAGGACAAACAGATAAACCATTCAGTAAAAACTATAAGAAAAACTCAATCAAGCTACAGTTTTCAATGTGTGCTACCTTAGACCTCCTGTGGTGGAGATTGCATTCAGGATGTCCCACAGGGCTCTGTCCTAGGCTCATGCTTGTTTAGGTTGTATGTTTAGATCTATCTTTTTCATCTGTGGTGTTCTATAGTCTGTATGCAGATGACTTGAATATGGGTAGGGATTACGTCTGATAAAGATGTGGTGGCTCCACAAAACAATTTGACTATACTGACCAGTTGGCCATATGAGAGTAATGTTTTATTATTTATTTATTGACATTTGATTACCAGGAAAGCCTAACTGGGTAAGATCCCATTTTCAACAGAGGCCCAGGAAGAAAAGCTCCAATACTCCAATATGATGATAAATATATCAAAAACTAAGAATATGGGATTTGAGAGACATAGACTGAAGGGTGAATATTTAGTAAGACACACAATTATTGAAACTGTAGATTTGTTTAAGGACCTGGGTGTATGGGTAGATCCAGCTTTGAGCTTTTCTGTTCACATCAACCAATTGGTCAATGATAGATATAAATCTATAGCCTGCATAAAATATTTATAAAGTCTAGGAAATCATAAATGATGAATTCATTGTTTGTAAGACATACTAGATTCAAACTAGAGTTTGGAATAATAATATGGAAACCTTATAAAAAACTATCATGTGTAACCTGGAAATAATACATCAGAAATATTGCAAGAGCATCCATGGGATGTGAAAATTAAAGTTATTATGAAAGATTTAAATATTTGAACATGTACATTGCTTTATACAGATATTTAAGAGGAGGTCTTATTCAGGTATATGGGGTATTTAGAGAAAACTACCCCGGGGAATATTTAGGGGCTATCAAAGAGTAGTAGTAGAGAATCCTCAGACAACCTGTGTAGGAAATTATATAGGAATGAGAGATGTACTAATTGGTTCTTGGAGAGATTAGCTGACACCTAGATTAGACTAACAAATTATAATATATCAAGCACCAGTTTAGATATTTTTTAAAATAACTTGGACACAGTATGGAAATGATTGCTTTGGTATATTGGTAGGCTAGAAGGACATTATTGCCTGTGCCTGAAATATTAATATGTATGTATATCATTTTATAACATTTATTTGAGTGCATGGTTAAATTTAGCATTAAAATGTGAATAAATGAAACTAAAACATCAAACTAACAAGATGTGATTAGCCATAGTAAATCCTATGAGAATATAAAAAGCATACTACGACTTTTACAGCATTACATAAGTAACTATTCATGTATGACTTCCAAACAAATTGTATTTCATGAATTTCAAATTACCTTAGCCAGTTTTCATTTAGAGTGTTAGCCCATCCTGTCATTTTTGCATCCACTGCCCTTATACCAAGGATTCAGCAGTTCTAGGTAAGACAATACCATATAGTTTTGCTTGTTATTAATTTACTGTTATTGTCCTGATTTATTAACCTAATTTGGGATTGTTAGATACAACACATAATACTCAGTCATGAGTTTGATATTACAGTGAAATGACTACAGGGTGAACACTTCCCTGCTTGATATTGCATTTCCAATGAGTACATAGACTCAAAAATATTTCCATGGCAAAGACAAATCTTTATTCTGGGAAAACCAAAAGGACTATGAAGTAAGAAAAGTCACCTTGCATCCAAAAGGAAAACAAGCCCACTTATCAGTCTCAAGTTAGAGCCTTTTTCTTTTCCACGGCATTGTCTGTTTTTGATGCATTTGTGGCCCATTTCAGCTGCAGCTCACTCATAGCTTCTCAGCCTCTAGAATAACAGCCTCCCAGTTATGATGGTCTGGGTCCTACATTCTTAAAGCTTGCAATAAATCTATTTCAGTTCCCATATCCATATTCCCTGCCAAGCTAAAGTCTTTACTGTGTAATAATTTAAACCTCCCGTAGTGGAGGCCCATGGGATACATGCAAATGACCACTTAAGCTCACACCACTTTCAGCCACATGGCTTCTGAATGCCCGTGTCTTTTTACAATTCTTATGGGTACATTCAGGCCAATAAAACCACACCCACTAGCTGTAAATACTTCATTTTTTTTTTAACTTTCAGTGAGCATAGCAGAACAAAAAACTAAATTTTTCACTATGATTTAGAAGCACAGGGCTTAAAACCTCACTTGATGCCCAGAAATATTAAGGTGCCTGAAAAATATTCTGGTCAGCATCCAAGCAAAGTGTAAAAAGGTTACACAAGTAAACCATTCAGTAAAAACTGTAAGAAAGACTCAGACATACTTTAAACCTTTCAGTTTTTTTGGGGGGTGGGGGTAATTTGCATATATCCGATGGGCCATCCCTATATGAAGTTTAAGGTACTTCTCTGTGAACAACTGCTTGCTCCCCTCTTCCCCCCAAGGTTATAGCAATAACAAGGACATCATTTCACTCAAAATGCATATAATAAAAAGAGTGAAGCAATAGGCTTACAGGTTTGGCTTTCTCTTATAGTACTGAAGCCATTAGTTCCATGTCCTGTCTGGGTCTGCTCTCAGAGCTTGGGTTTCATTAACTAAACCAAACAGGTGCAAATACAAAACAGTGAAATGGAAAAGATTATGTATAATGTTTTGGACAACAAGAGCATGATTGATTGTTATGAATTTAAGCTTTACAGAGTAATAATCTACTGTTGAATATTACCTTATAGTTGCACCCCCCACATCCTAATTATGTATACCTATTCCAAGGTCACACAACACTGGGGAAAAGGGAAAATCCCTTAACTCCAGTGTCACGTATTCTCCCATCGACTAAACACTTTATGACTTGTGAATCGCCAAGACCGGCAGATGTACTTTTTGAAATAATTTAATTGATATATATATATATATATATATATATATATATAGAGAGAGAGAGAGAGAGAGGTTTGCCTTCATAATGTTGATGGCCACAACTACGAACGTGCATAATGCCAAACCATTTCGGCGAAAACTGTACTGCCAAAACCTTAGAAAGCTGACAAAACATCGAACGTAGAAAATTCTGACTGCACCACATCTACAAACAAGTGTTAACATGGGGCAAAAAGGGGGTGAGATTTTGCGGTTCAGAATATCAGCGTTCGAGGTTTTGTGAAGGCACAGTTCAGAGGTCGTGGAAGTTGGTTCACCATTGTGGCCATTGACATTTCACGCGAGGTAAGTAACCGCTTGGCCATCCTGTTGAACTTTGCCCCTTACCCCTACGGTAGTGCGTTCTCTGATTTGGAATGTTTAGTTAGGGGGATGTGGGGGCGAAGCCCCCCACATCTGTGGGTTTAGTTTTACTTACTTTAGTTCATTTTATCGGGATGGCCAAGCGGCTACTTACCTCATGTGAAACGTTGTTCTTCCAAATGTCGGTCTTCTGAAGGTGTTGGTCTTGCCGTCTCAGGCAACTGGGTGTCGGGTAAGTGAGCAGTCAGTCTACTGAAGTAGACCCATATATAGATATATAGAGAGATATACATATATAGATAGATGTATAGAGAGAGAGAGAGAGAGGCAGTCACTTACTAAGCTAAAATAATCAGGGATATTTTTTTAAATATTGACACTATCAGAAATTTGACAGAATAAGAAGACATGAATTAACGTACATTTTCCAAAGTAAAATAAGCCAGTAACTTTGATTTTTATTTTTTAATATTTAGTTAATTACTTAGTTAATTGATTTTTTTATAAGTTAATCTACTACGTTTTCTCAAAAACAAAAAAGAAAGAAAAAGACGCCAATTTAAGGCAAAATCGGGGAAATTCCAAACTTGGGGACAGTTGCGGGTATATATAAAAGAGTCCCTGAGTCTAAGCCTTTGTCCCTAATTACGTTTGACTTTTGTTCTTAGTTTTGCAGATAAATAGTAAAGCCTGATGTACCTCGTAGTGAAACTGTTGAGGTGCATATGTAGCGCAGCTGATGTAGCCTGGTAACAAATATACGTCGGGTTGCTGTTTAGGAATTTGAGTGTTTGTTTCTGGAAAAACTACCATTTTCACCCTTTGATGGGGGATAATTATGTGACATTTAATAAAGAAGTTTGAGGAAAGACGCGGGAATACAACGGCAGGGAAGGGAGTTTGAATCCGCATGTCCTCCCCGCGGTCGAGTGGCGTTCGAAAGACATGCGTGAATGGGCGTGCCTTCGTTGAAGATTGGGCGTCGGGCTGGCACCTCGGCACCGTAAAAATCTACTGCCAATCATTAGCGGACCGGAGTTCCGCTGTGGCGACTCCTAACCGGAAAAGCCGAAAGAAGAGCAACAACAGCCAGAGGACATTAATTAGTAAAGCTGAATTACTACAGAGAACGTTGCATTTTCTTAAAAAGTAATGGGTTTGGTGGGGTGCAACTGTGATTTTATCTGGCTTATTAGGCAACGCAAAGTTTATTCTTGTTTTAGATGTACTTGTGTGTGTGTGTGGGGTCTTCTTAGCAAAAAGATTTATGGAGCTGTAGCTTTGACCATAAAATAAAAATTTCACCAATCGACGCTTATGGTTATAAAATGAGGGTTATCGTGATTTAGCACTGGTATTTTTAATATGGAAGTCCAATGTCTATTCACTGTGACAAAAGCCAGGCCTTTGAGGAGTTCTGCACTTCATGCTGTCTTCTTCTGCTTGTTTTGTATGAACTTTCTGTGACCCAGACCTCAAAGTGGGAGGTGGGTGGGTTCTGTCGCTCAGCCTGCCTTGTTACATCCCCCCACGCAGTTGTGTCCTGCTGTAAGCGGGCCGGCAGGTCTTTTAGCGAACGTGAAAATGTGAAAAGCCAATTGCATACTACAACTGTTGCATACAGAAGGGTTAAAGTAAGTTTGCTGGCCATTTTAATGCAAATGTGGCATGCACTGTGTTTTTTCATCAAAGAATTTTGTAGACGCCATAGGATCAGATGCATAGTATTCGCAGGTGAAGGGAAAGAGTTTGCCCTTTTTTAAAAAAGTCTTAAAATAAAGCCCTAAGTCTGTATGGTCGTGTTAGTTGTGCAGTTTATTGTTTGCGTGCAGACCGTATTATTATTGTCTGCAAAGTGCAAACACAATGATTTGTCAATTGGGTATGTAGGAGTTAGATCCACACTATCAGCCTACTTCCTTTTGTTCGTTTTGTTTGCTAACCATGTAAAAAGGATTGACATCCACCTAAACATAAATAAATAAGAGATGTTCTTCTCTTAAAAATATGTGTCAGCTACATTTTTAATGAATTCTTCACACTTAAACTAAGGCGAATTGGTTGTTGTATTAGACTATAGTGAAAATTTTCAACAATAGAACCTAATTTGCAGTTAGTGAATTTGCGGTTTCCGAAAGACTAGTGTGCCTTCCTTCGGATAAAACTGTAAACCGAGACCCCATCTCCTCGAGTTGGTAGTAGCTCAGGGAGATGTAAAAATCCCACAGCACCTATCGAAAAGAGGATGGAAAGTTCCCTCATACCCTGGCCAAATTTCATCCAATCGTATAAATGCCATCTTGGGTCATACCTTTCAACTTTGCCTGTTGACTTTTGGAGGAAAGGTGGTGAACTACTCTCAATAAATAATGAGTTATATATTTATTTTACTTCACAAAATGCGTATTAATTACCATTATTTTATTCTGCCAATATCTCACGTTAAAGCAGTAATATTTTCAAAAATGTCCCTGAATGTCCCTGTTTTTTTTCTGGGTTTACCCCTGATTCCGTTGAAATTTGTCCCAGATTGGATGAGAGCTATGCCTCGGGTCTTCCCTGAAAATAAGCTACTAACCAAGTGAGACTAACACGGTCAATTAAAGGATAAATATAACAGTTTATCTTGTGCACCTCTGGATGAAAGAAGGATGTCATCTTATTCAGTTTTTTGCTGGTGGTTTTAAATGATTACCACCCCACCCACACATACAACAACTCCAGCTGTTTTATATACCTGGGAGTAATGTAATGGCGTTTTAAAGCACGATAATTATTATTATTATTATCATTGTTTGCTATTGTTGTTTTGTTTTAATATGGCAATATGGCAAATGTGTGAACAGCTAGGTACTGTTGATAGCACAAAAAGAAAAAGAAAAGAAAAAAAAAACAACACATTCAAAGGACCAGAGCTGAATGTAACAATGTTATCTCTAAAATAACACACGTGGGCATCAAGTTACCGGTTGTTACATAACTTTGTGAGCTGTTTGGATACATCATAGCCCTTTCCCGCAAGCTGCACTAACTGGATTATGTGCGAGATAAACACGCACGTAAGCGTAGCATATTGGTTTAGTAAATGTACCTGTAATTTCATAATTTTAAACTGGTGTACTCGTTGCGGTTATTTCCTCCTCAGGCAAATGATTAATTAAAATTGTAAATGCTTAATTCAGAAATTAAATATGGCCTCTGGTACTTACCGCAAGATTAGCGCAAACATACGCTTCGACATAAATACATAAAACACATAATATATCCTGTTATGCCTTATAAGTAGCATGTATTTTGTTGTTAGTAAACCAACCACGTTCGAGCTTTGCAATGAATATGAAGGGCTCGTCATTCATGCTAAAATAGAAATATGAAGAGGGGTTATTTCTGATTGTATGTTTTTGATAGTTGCATATTACAGATAGCGTGGTGTTTATTTCAACCAGTTTTCAGAAAGGGATTAGTACATAAGAGAGCGTGGTGTGTTTTATAATTATATCTATTTGTCTTTGTTCAACGGGAAAAGTCCGACTGGCTAAAACCCATTTTCATCGGAGGGCCGGAGAGAAAAGCTCTACGTTTCAGTTGCACATGATCTGTATATGAGCTTATTTACATGTTGTTAAATATTTCTTATATGAAAACATCATCTTAACACACAAAACAAAAAACAAGAGGAATTGGCATATATTGGCTAATTACTGAATAGAAAAATAAAATACAACAATAGTCAAAGTATTTATAGCATGATGGCCACAGGAAAATATCAAACTAGGTGTTTTGAGGTTACTATTAATTTACAGACAGACAAGTAGTAATGTAGCTTAAAAACTGATGATAACAGAGATATGAGAGGAAAAAAATATGGAAACGAGCAGGAGACTAAATGGACAGAGGAGAAATTGTAGTTATCGATGGGGTGTAAGAGGAAAAGGAAGCGTAAGAATTTAGGAAATCATTTGCAATATGAGGATGCTACACTAGGCTGGCAATCCAGATTGGTTTATCTGCCTTAGTCACTGACCATTGGGATAGGCTGTGACTAATTTCAACAATATTTGCTGCTTATATTCAACTGGACTGCCTCCACTATTAATAACATGGGTGTAACTAAGCAAAAACAAATTGGTTTGGAAAGAAAAAAATGGTTATAATGATTGAATGCTCTTTATAACCGATTATTTAACTCTTGAAGTCTGTTGCTTGTAGCTATGGATTATAAACAGCGTTACCCCTAGGGAGGTTAAGTCTCTTTGGGCCAATTCATACCAAAGGTGTAGCTAGGCATATTCAATGTACTCAAATAAGTATTTTTCCCTGAGCATCTCTTGGAAACTTCAACACACACCCAAAAAGCAGAGAATGTTTAAAGCTATGCAAACAAATATTTAGAGTGCATAAGTAGACAAAAATGCCTGTGTGAAAGGAATATGCCACTAAAAACAGCTTTTATAGGAACAAATGTATGGGGATAGCATTTTTGAGAGCTGAGTACATTTTTAAAATGTAGGTGGGTGGTAGGGGCAACATCCATACTAATGTAAAAAGGTAAAAATAAGTAATTCAAGAAAATTGACTTCAAAGAAAGCGTGATGATTATGCGAGAATGAGCTCTAAATATTAACTAACATTCATTAAGAACAAATGATTGCGAAACTGTTTTACTAATGCCTACTCCATAACCACGGCCATACCCCTCCCTGTTAGCGCAAGAAATCTGGACAAAGTCTGACAAAATGAGGGGACAAAGACCCAGAAAATAGGGACAGATTGTAAATATTGCTCTTATAAACTTAGAAAGTTGTTAGAGTAACATGGGTTGTGTTTAACATACATTTCTGAAGGCTTTGAAGCCTGAAACTCAAGTGTATGTCATTATTTAGTGACTTCAATCCTCGGATCAACCCAGTGTCGGAAAACCACAAATTTTAGGAGGAACAGATCAAAAATATGAGGCAAAATCTGGGCATTCTGGGTAAATCTGCACAGTTGAGGGGTATGAAAGGCAGAGTATTTTTACGCAATCAAGCACTAAACCTTGTCTTGAAGTGGGTTCTCTCACATTTTCTTCTCTTTTCGATCCTGCTTATACGTTGGTATAGTCTCTGTCTTTATCTCCATCTGTTTTAAGTTTCCTTCAAATATAATGTGCAATTTTTGTAAAAGTTCTCTAAATGAACTGAAGCATCATCAATGACCTGTACAATGTTATAACTACTTCCATTTCCCTACTGCAGTAACTTGTTTAATGCAGCCCAGCATCCATGCCAACTTCCACAAGTTTGCCACATTGCATGGACGCTGTGCCCTGCTCAAGCCAATCCTTCCAGTTTATCAATTTTTTCTTTGTATTTTTTGCTCGCCTAAAGAGTGTTCGCGAGTTGTCTGAAAACTGAAATAGTATACTTTTCATTTCTGCCTTTCTATGTTGTTGCGTATTTGGTACACATTCTCTTTTAGCCTTTCTATGTTGTTGGGTATGTATGGAAGTATGAGGAAACTGAAGGATGACTAATTATTTTGGTAAGTATATGTATGTCTGACTGTATTAAGCACGTTTATATTGGAGAAGTCCAGCAAAATAAATAAATAAATAAATAAGCAAGCAAACAAACAAATAAACAAACAAAATCCAAAGTGAGATAGAGTCAAGGAGAACAACTTTCCTCTGCAGACTTTGCATTCCCTCTACTTTATTCTGACTATTTGAGGTCCACATAAAAAACGTGTTTTAAGTAATCCCTGTTTTATTTCTAGTTTGCATAACACTCTGCAGTCTTACTTCACACTGTTTTGTCTCTTACTCAAATCTCGTGTTATTTGTTTTGGAGTCACAACAGCTCTTTCCTCACGTGGTTATCGCGACAGGTTACGTCTCTGTGCTTTATTAACAGGTGAATGGGAAGCTTGAAAACGAAAGTGAGTTAAGGTGGGGGGGGGGACCTGCAGCCAAAATATGCCGGGCTTTTACAAAAGTAATTAATTTTCAAAATATATCTGGCCGAAATAGAAAAGCACCGTTCATATATGTTCTGGAAATTGCACAAGACCTAGATACGTACAATTTACGCGTGACAGAACTGCGGGCATAGAAAAGGCTGAAAATAATACCATAAACACAGCAGGGCGAAAAAGTTAATCTTTTCTCTGCGTAACGTTGACCTTTGAATTGATTATATTAGTTTAATTAGGTGTGGAGACTTGATCCACGCATAAAATACAGTTTTAGACCAGTGTGTATCTTTATATTTCCAATGCCATAGTCTGCGATTGCTACAGCATAAATGATATATTCATAGAAACCGTTTGGAACGTTCTCTGGACCCAACAAAAATCAAAGTGTGCCAAAAATAAGTAAGTAAATAAATAGATAACTGTCTTCATGGCTGTTCAGAAATACTGATTCCTGATGTTTCTATGCGCCTTTCCTTGTTATACCAAGCCTTTAACATATGAGCACATAGAATGCATTACGTAAAGATGCCTTCGCAAAAGGCAAAATTACATCAGCATGCCCCCCCCCCCCAATCTTCTTCTTTCGGCTTTTCCCGGTTAGGGGTCGCCACAGCGGATCCCCTGTCCGCTCATGATTGGCAGTGGAGTTTTACGGTGTCGAGTTGCCAGCCCGGCGCCCAACCTTCCACGGAAGGAACACACACGCACACACCTAGGGCCAATTTAGAGTATCCAGTTCACCTACAGCATGTCTTTGGGATGTGGGAGGAAACCGGAGCACCCGGAGGAAACCCACGCGACCACAGGGAGGACATGCAGACTCCACACAGAAGGACCCCCCAGCCATGGATTAAACCGGAGAACCTCTTGCTGTGAGGCGAAAATGTTAACCACTGCACCACCGTGGTTGTTAAAGCACATATATCAGAAAGTAATATTAATCATTGACAGTGAAGATGAAACACTACTACTACTCTCCAGAAAACCAGCATACTAAAACATGTTTTTCTATTCCAGTCCTACTTTATTTAAGTAGGACTGGTTCTATTACCACGGTGGCATGCTCTGCCCCTCTAAATACCTCCTACAACTGGTGACTTTTTGGGGAAAGATGCTGAATTACACTTATTAAATTATGACAATAATTGGAGTTATACATCTTCTTTTACTTCAGAAAATGTATATTAATTCACACTCTCTTATTATATCAGTATTTCAGGTTAGTAGTACTAACATTTTAAAAGTATCCCTGATTATTTCTGGATTTGTCCCTAATCCTGTTGATATTTATCCCTGATTGGTTGATAGCTATGATGGCATATATTATGCCCACCAATATTATACCCGCTGTTTCCTAGCTCTATCAGTGTCTTATGGACCAAAACACATGCATGATATTTGAGGAGTTAACTTCTCACGTTCTGCTGATTGATTGATTTTCGAAGTCCCTTAAGTTACACAGTTAATATGTTGTGAGTCCCCGCTGACACTAATTGTCAAATTTTCTTGTGCATCAGCCTTAACACCCCAGTCATGTGGATTGTTGCCCCCCTATTCTCCGTGCACCAATCTTAACAATTCAGTCACATGGATTATTCCACAACTGTATCAGTATAGGTTACATGCAATAGGAATGACGCCTAAAATACAATAAGTCAATGAGAAGTATAGTGTAGGAAAACGAAAGACCAAAAAGGCACAATAAACGGCTGATCAAAAAGGCATAAAGTAATCAGAAGGATTTAGTTCTTCCAGGAGTATTGCAATGTTGTTGCTTCCAATGCCAGTCTCAAAGTCAAATAATTTTCAAGAATATCACAATTATTCATTTATCACTAGTAAATGTAGTCACCTTACTCTGGAAGACATTGCCCATAAAAATGTACCTGCCTGTACTTTTACTTAACGTTTTCCTTCCTTAATGCCTCCTACGCTTCTAGTCTATTGTTTCATCTGTTTGATTTATCTGCTTCTATATTTTGCTTATTATACTTTACCGTATCCGTATCTTTTGCCACCGCTTTATCTCCACCCAATACACCAATAATTAAACCAATTTCTTCTTCACCAACCTTTCATTTTAGCATTGGTGTGTCATTGCTCTATCTGGTGATCTGCAGTGGCCTCTTTTGGGGCTGTTACTGTACTCTCATTGCCCTTGACTTTTCCTAACTCCTCAAGTCTTTCATCACGAGTTTTATTTCCAAGTCAGTTTTCCTTCTCTGTGCTACACCCTCACACTTTCCTATACCCCTCTGCTATCAATGGGCTCACGTACTCTCTTGCCTTTCATGTTTTCATCAGCTTCATTTTAACTCACCCGAAGACGTTCAGCCCTCTCCCACAATCAGCACATTGTCTGTCTACGTTTAACTGTTTTACAACAAAATCTCGCATTGCTTCCAACGTCAGGCAAATCCAGTGCAAATGCTCTACATTCAATTACTTTCAAGATTTTTTTCTTTCACCTCTATGACAAGCTTATTCATAATCAGATAGTTATTTATATATAGTTGCCTTTCTGACTGTCTAACTGTCTATATACAATAGGGTGTATGCCTGACTGCACTGATTACGGTATACATTAATGTGCAAATAGCATGTTACTGATGCAGTTTATTGTATAATTATTGCAAACCATGTAATTTCTTGCACGTTTTACTGTCTGTATTGTATTAGTGTGGGACTTTTCTGCCTAAATACGTATAAATGTGTTAAGTCCCTTTGAATATTCTCAATCAATAAAACAAAAACTTTAATAATAAGAAATAAAACTCAACAACCAATCAGTACTCAGCCCTGAATACCCACAAGGACATTATTTACTGTGAGCATCCCAGCACTCACAAAAACACATCCCCGAACACTGCCACAAGCAGTCATCAGTGAAACAGACCACTCACTGCTGACATCGCAGTTGCTAATGAGGCCCAATTCTTACCAATTCGGCTGCTCATGCAATGTGGACATGAATGAGTGCATGACCATCTTTGCATTTTCTGTAGATTGAAAAACTCCCCACTGTAATACTGCACTAATAGGCCACTTCATTGGTTTGTTAAACACACTTGTTGACACATTAGAAATGTCCACTTTGAAAACTTGCACTGAATAAGTTAGTCCACCTGGTCGTTTGACGTTTCTACTATGACCAGCGCCTTTTGTTAGGTTGAGCATTAAATTCCATTTCTGTTGTTATTGATATTTTCTTCTCTTTACTAAGGTGATTACATTAGATCTGTGTGAGACCTGAAATGGTGTGTGTGTGTGTGTGTGTGTGTGTGTGTGTGTGTGTGTACAGACCAGGTCACACCATAATCAAATAGAAATGAAGACACATATCTACCAGAAAACAAAACACTGGAACCAAAATTGCTCCTCCTAATTTAATCCAAAGTTATGTTTACAACCTGATATGTATGGTATAGCTATACCTGAGTGTTGTTTGAGAGCTTGTGCAGAGGATAAGTGGTAATTAGAAAGAAAATAAAATATTCAAATAACCTTGACTAATGACGACGCAAGAGACAACAAAGTACTGAGAAGAAACTATTACCGTTGTTAAGTAGGAGCAAATTACGTGCTCCACAAGGGTCCATGGCATAACATTAAACGATATCGCTATCATTTTGTTATTATTTTTTTTTTCAAGAAATGCTGCTGTATAGTTTTTACCCGGTCATTTCCAGGACATTGATGGAACCGTGCTTCTCAATCTCAGACCAATAAAAATTAAGGCACACTGACCTTTAAAAACAGAGTCAGAAAGAGGAGCGCTTTCTTATTTTCATAATAAAAAGCCTTTATCTACTTGCCTTTATACAGTTATCAGCAGTGAATTTAATGTACTCATAAGCAAGTCTGAATTTACGATTGATATTATAAATGTAGGAGAAATGCTAAATCTGAGGGGGTAAAAACGCTGGGCTATGCCAAATAACACATGATAGGTCTGACGGTGACGGGGCACTGGTGTCTCAGAGTTACACAGCAGTCAAACATGTCCCTTTTTACTTACTTTGACAGGTTTTCCTTTCTACCTTTGCAGTCTTTAACCATGTTACCTGCTCCTATGTTAATGTGTCATTCTACATGTTTGTGTTACCTATAGCTATTGTTTTGTTTCCCTTTTCCGCTACAGTCCTTTAACTTTTTACTTTGCTATCCTGATGTAAATTTGCTTTTCTTATCCATAATGATGATTTTTCAGAAGAGTAATGAATATTTGTGTTCATTTCACGTTAATTTCTGACATATTTGTTAATCACATACTTAGTAAAATTTCCATGAAATCTGATATTTTTTTTATTTTGTTGAAATCTAGAAAGTTGTTTGTGCTACTGACACCATGCAATGACTTCTGAATCTTGGCAGCGATCCCCGAGCTTGTCTTCTTTGGTAAAGACATGGCCAAAAAGTCATCTCACTTGTTCACCACGTTTATTACATTCTGACTTATGAAATGTTGGATATCATTGATCAAAATTATGTTCATTCAGTTAAAAATGTATATTTTGATTCATTAAATAAACAGGTTACTAAATTGAATGCAGAGTACTACCATACGTTTAGATAAGCCATCTGAAGAACCAGTCTGACCCATTTTTCATAATAGTTATTTCCAGTTGTTAAATCGGGTTCAAAGTTTGAAACTCAAGTGCAAGTGACACCAAGGATATTTACTCACCGCGTGAACTTTACTTGATAAATCCCAATATTCTCAAGTTTATATGGAAGTGTAACATTACACCCTTGATCCCACTTAATCTTTGTATTTCATACAATGACAGATGCAGCTGTTCCTTCCTTTTAAATGGTCTGGTGATATGGAGCACATAAACCTCCCTCCTTTATTTTAAGTGGTTTGGAGATATCCTAAGCCTCCTGGGAGAGGGGGGCTTTTCATTTATTTGCTGCATATTTTGTAGAACCTTATCTTTGACTGCTGTTTTAGCTACATATTTTAATTAATTAATACGAAGCAATAAACCGGAAATGTACTCCAGCACCATTTTACAGAAAAACGTGCTCATTAACAAAAAAAGTGTACCAACTTCGTGTTTAGGTCATTTAAACAAAATCTTCAGAGTAAGCATTGCACTTGTAACCCCCATCGCTGAAAGCGTGTTTCATCTAATATTATGCTGGTCCCACCCTAGTGACGTGAATTTTGCCACCTTTATATTACCTTGTTCGTCAAGTTCCGCTTTTTGTAAACACAAGCTTAACATGTAGGAGTGCACACATTGCGTTAAGAAATACGTATTTTTAGAAGACTGAAAATGTGTTTTGTTGTAGACATCAGGGTATCTACACTATAGTGGGATGAGTGTCCTGTTTTAAACACCCCCATGTGCCCAGCAAGCATGTCTGCTGGTACATGAGGTTGGTCGTATACTATGCCTGTCTTACCTCAGCGCATGCACGCGCACACACACACACACTTTAAGGTGTTAAAAGTTGTACAAGTTAAGCATGTATGCGATTTTTAAACATAAACACGCTGATGCATTTTTGATTGAGTGAAACCAATCACTGGGCGTGTTACGGTGTCAGAGCCCATCAACACACTGATTTTTTTTGTTGGAGATGTTCTGCTGACACCATAATCTATAAATTCACTCTCAGCACAGACACACTCGAAGTACTTTGTTTCCAGGTACACTGTAAAACGTCATATCCACTGAATCTAATATTTAATTAGCCACTTATTTCTTTCAAGTACCTCGTGTGCAACTAGTACAGAACACCCAGAGATAGTACATTATTATAGTTTTGAATTTATTTCAGTGTAAAAAAATGTAAAAATGCAACACAACAGACCGAAACAGCAATGTAACGTTTTAACAGTTTGCAGCTGCCATGCAGCGTTTTGTCACAGAAAATAAATAGAACACAAATCCCTGATGCTTTAAGTAAAACATTAAACATACCGAATGCAACATTTAGGCACCTTGTTACAAAACAGCTTATATGGCTTATTTATCCACCGTCAGTAATCATTGTGCATAAATTACATTCACACTGGTGATTAAAATAGAGCATCAAAAAGCCTCTTTTTTTCTTGAACCTCTGCATTCACGAGGGGCTGAATTATTTAACACAGTACTGGAACTGAACTGTTTTCCCTCTGTGGAAAACATCCCTGATAGATTGCCCCCTTATCACTAGTATCCCCAAATGGGTCTAGGAATGAAAAAAGTCCAAAGCATTGCAACCGTTTGGGTAATTCCACAAAACCTGTCTTGATCTGTAATAAATAATACAACATCTTGTGGTAACCTTAAACTTTTTTTCTTTATAACTGACATGATGACAACTTGTCTATACATAGTGCATACATAAGCCTTTGACTTCTTAAATGAGCAAGACACTTTATCCTTCCAACTATTGCTAAGTCCACAGGGATATCCGCTGAAAGTATGGAGATTGAAATGTTTGCCAAATCCTGCGGTTTGATGCAGAGACAAAACAAACTTTTTTGTTAACGGTTCCACATCCACGCTTATCTTATGGCGCTCATATGTTATGCAGTTTTCATACACGGGAAGGTAACAATATAATATTTGCGTGTACCTGTGTTGCGCGCGCACACACACACACACAACAGAGACACATAGTACCACTACGATGTTCAAGCATAACTTGTATAAATATAGTTTAAGCTGCCCTGATTTGATTTTTGCATCACACTTTAAAAACCCACACAAGTATTGAATTAAACCTGTTGAGTCTCGAAGGCTTTGTACAACAGACAATACTTGGAAACAATTGATAAAACACAACAGATGCTAATAAAATATATAAAAACTTTGACAGTGCAAACAGAAAATGCTTTCTTTATATAAATCCATTCGTATTAGAGGTACACCAAATTCCCTGTATTTTGTTTCAGACACCTGAAATTTTTAACATTCTGCAATGCAGATACTCTTTGGTGTTTTTATCCCTTTTTTATCCTATCAAATAGAGTACGAAGACACATGTGTACAGCAGTAGGTATTTGCCATTTTATGCTTCTTTGGGATTCTCTGTTAACGGGGAAGGAATTGGGGAAGTGTCTCTTGACTGAACAGCTGACGTAGGTGAATGCTTAGTTGAACTCTTAGGTGAAGTGCTAGTTAGAAAGCCTTCTCGTTCCCTTTTCTTTTGTTTCATCCTTCTGTTTTGAAACCAGATTTTAACCTGTGTCTCACTGAGGTGAAGCGAGTTTGCAATTTCTACTCGCCTTGCTCTTGTCAAGTATTTATTGAAATGAAATTCCTTTTCCAGTTCTGTGAGTTGTTTTGTAGTGAAATTTGTACGCATTGTGCTTGAAGGGCCGTATGTTCCATATTCTGTTTGTTTATCTGCAAAATAAATAAATAAATAAATACATGCATACATACATGACTACATAAATAAATGCAATCGTTAATCCGGGAACACATAATATAATTTATTTTCAAGGTAATCTGAGGATTGATCAAAACCTTGCTTGGCTTCCACAGTCTAAAGAACTTATTCAGGGAGTGGACGACACCCCCAAAGCATTCCCACACAACAAACAATATATTGCAACATTTTCCTTAAAACTGCATTCTTTTAGTGATGCCATTTTTTGTTGTAAGGTGTGTATTTCAACACCATCAGTACATTAACGTTTCAAAAACCTGCTTGGCATTAAAGAATAACGCCGAGAATTACCTTCCAAGTATGCACGCTGTACTACAAACTTTTACATGCATATATTTTTTAAGCAAATACAATAACCGTAGGGCTGCACAAGTTGTCTTACAATAGCAACAATTTCTCCATCGGTATCCGAATTCCAAAATTATAATGAAAAAAAATAATGAAAAAGTAAGGAAATGTGAGGCCTTACTTGTTTTGGGAGGGTTTCTTTTAACCTTCATCCACTCGAACATATGTCCAAGCGCGTCATCAGGCGCAGAATCAAGTGCAAGGTGGCAACCTTGAGGAAGTGAAGAGTTTGGGTATATCCCTGTATAACAGTCTTGATGCTTTTTATTAAAGTGTGCAAACTGGTCCAGCTCGCTGATGGCTGAACTGTAATCAACGTGTTCACCGAACGGAATGGATCCATTTCCCGAGTAAACAGAAGACGGAGAATACGAACTCAGTCCCCCGCTGGTGTCTCCATCTTGACAACCGGATCCGTATCTGAACTCGTACCCTGAACCATAAGGCAAATTACATTCCGCAGGTGGATGGGAATCGTAAGAAAACTCAAGGCCTCCTGGAGCAAAAGGTGAAGGTACGGTTCGGTGAAAAGGACGGTGATGAGTTGATGGTTGCATATCTCTCTGCAAGGTTGTACAGTTATCTCCTCCATAGGCATAAGACTGTAAAGAAACTGAACGATGATCTGAATGACAGAACTTGGGAGAGAAGGCTAGAACATTGCCACTGGAAATATACTCTAAGTAAGAATTCATCCCTCTCTCTTTCTGTGCCCCTATCTTGCACTCTGCAAAGCAGAAGCCTGCTTGCATCTGGAGATCACTTACTGTACTACTAGAGCTTGCCTCGCGGAGGAAGTAAATATTATCCCAGCACACTGTAAAGGCTGTCACGTGGGGAGGTTCCTATCAGAAGCACCAGTGATGAACTTTCAGCAAGGCTTGGACAAGTATCTGTCACTCACTGCAGGACAAAGTTTGCAAATCAAGCGCTTCAAAAGGCCGACCTTTTGTTACTAACTTTACATAATGCTAATGAAGGCGCTTGAAGTGCAAACAGTGCAACTTTCCAGTAGCCCTCTCCCTGAGGGAAAAGAGGGAAATGTTTTACATGGAATCTCCACATTGTATGTTTTGCTGATATGATTTCTAGAAACAACTCGCCCCCCAGTGCATGTAAACACACACACAAAACACTTTTTTTACACCACAGTAAACACATTAGGTCTGACTACAGTGAAGCTAATTAGTGTATTATTATGATATATGGAACAGGGCTCGTAGTTCTTTAAAAAAAGTGGCATTAAACTGACCTATTGTGTTTTTCAGAGTGGCACTAAAGCGGTTGTTATGACACTGCAAAGAGATCATTTGACCTTGGAAAAGTTTTAGTTTTCGTCCATCACCTACCCAGTCGAAAATAAGTTACTTGATCATTCACTTAAAACATACTGAAAGCGGAAGGAATACATTGGAATTTAAATAATCTGCTTAAGAATATTATGGTTCCTGGAAGGTTACAATTTATTTAATGTCGCAATTTTATTATTTATCATTTGTTAATTAAGCAAGTGTTGTTCATAGATCCTTTTCAGCTACGACCCAAGCCACAAGGACAAGGTAAAAGCAATATACAAATATAGCAACGGACAAAATGCATCAGATATCTGATTAGCATGTTTTTTGTTTGAGGGCAAACCCCACCAAAAACAATCAACGCGCTTGCCAAGTTAGAATGTATACATGACTTTCAATATTATATTAAAATTAGAATTTGCGGTAATAGTCGGCCTTACTGACATCTGAGATATGGATACCAAAAAGTTAGAATAGTAACTAGAACTAACTTGCTAATGATTGCTGTCTACCCAAAATGTATACGTTAAACCATAAATTAATAAAACAATGTTGCTAGGGGTGACAGAGAGAGAGAGTGTGTGTGTGTGGGGGGGCTCTTTTGGAGGAGGGGAGTGATATAGTGCCACAGAATGTACATTTTCAGTGAATTTTGTCCAGTGCACAGCATTTTTGCAAATTTGAGTGGCGTCTCCTCCTCCTACACGCGATTAAAACCGGATCTGTTACTGTTGCTGCTGCTGTAGGTTTACTGTTTTTTTTTCAACGCATCTAGCAGAAAATGCCATTAGGAGTAGCATGTGTTATATCTCGTTTTTAAACTGTCAGCACTTTATTATTGATAAACTTTATGAGGTGATTTGCGTAAACATTTTGCAAGTTATATTTTGTCGCCTTTTCACCATTTGACATTTTCTAAATGTGTATATAGCATCCCCTTGTACTTAGAATGTGCACTTAGTACCTCTCAGCCTACAGGCATTGGTAATAGGAGCAAAGGACCTTGAAAATTAGGTACATCTGATCTGGCTAAAACTCTGAGCATCTAATCAGCATAAAGTTTGAATACTAAGTAGTACACAACTCTTCCTGCCTCCTGTAGGAATATGGGACACAGTTCACAAACACGTCTAAAAGAACAGAGACCGACACAAATGTTGAAAAATAACCACATTATTAAACATGCAGTGTCAAGTCTGCAGACTTTAATGAAGGGTATTGCAAAACTCTACCACAAAAGGCCATTTATTTTTGCTTCTTTAAAAGGAAGATATAAGTTGCGTCCTCTTTCTTTAAATTATTCTTGCCACTAGTATCTTAGTTACGTAGTGGGTTTTTTATGTACTAGACATATTCAAAAATCACAAATAATGAAAATGAATCAGAAAACTGCCTGAAGGGGTAAATCAAGCCTGAAAAGTAGGGGCAGACCACCAAAAAACTGGGGCAGCCTTTACCGGGGAAAATCAGCCCTGAAAACAAGAATGTTCCTCCAAAATAAGGACAGTTGAGAGAGCTGGTCCATTTTATTTTCATCTGTTTCCTGTATAATCATAAAATGGTATTTTAGAAGAATGTTCTGATTTAATCAAGTATTTCGATCTTTCTTTTTATCTCTCTACTCACACATGCCATTGTTCGTCTGTGATTAAAAAAGAAAAAAAAAAGATATTTGTTTAAAAAATACTAGACAGAAGCATACATCTTAACTGTCAAGAATTCTGTAGGATGTCCACATTTTTGTCATGTTTTTCGCCTGTCCTTCATAAAAGTGGTTTTCTATCAAGTAATTGAAGATTAAAATCACTAAATGATGACAGACATTTGAGTTTCAGACTTCATAGCCTTCAGAAAAAACACATCAATACAAAACATATTATTGTATTAACTTTCCAAGTTTATAAGAGCAATATTTAAAATCTGTCCCTGATTTTTGGCCCTTTTACGCTATGTTGAGTGGTATGAATGGTTGGGTTGCCACCTTTTCAAATGCCCAAAGTGGGACATTTTTTGTACAAACGTCAGATTTTGCAAGGCAAAACATACCCACGGCCAGTACAAAGGACAGAACTTCACTTTTTTGCGTAAATAAACGCTTATTCTTGTAGCATTTTAGTTGCTTATTTTGTTTCTTATAACATTTAGGTGTTTCAGAAACAGAATAACTGTTTTATGCAACTATTACATTAAATATAGAAATATGTTTGTCCTAATATCTCAGGACATTTGCCATTTTTTCAATTTTTATGCAGGACACAACTGCCCAAAGAGGGACTGTCCCTCTCCAAGTGGGACAGGTGGTAACCCTAATAAATGGAAAAGAGAGCGGCCTTTGGGAGAGGCTTGGGGCACCTACTACTAGTGCATATAAACTGGATTAGTTTTACCAGTGTAGATACTTTATAGAAGGGAAATAACATTATATCAGAAGTGTGAATAATATCCACGGCTGTAGGAGAAATCGGGCTAGGGTTACAGCTTGCCCCATCTTTATGAGGCTTTCCTGCATTTCCTCGAGTGCAAACTAGAGGAGATTCTTCCTGGACGAGTTCAGCTTTTCAGCTTGCAAATGTTAAATTCTTGGGAAAGTTATATGTCCAAATATGTTGATTGTATACATGACTTTATGCCGCTTTTGCCAGCATACCACCATACATTCTACTGTGCAGCTGTTTAACATAATCGGTATATTGTCTTTATTGCTTCCTGTGTAATTCACTGTTTAATTTTATCTGCGCTATCTAGTATTGTTATCTCTGCGTATTGTTGTATTTTCCTAATGGCCTGGATAGTGTCTAAGGAGGGCATGTACCAGGCCACCCATCCAATGAAAAAAACAACAAATAAAGAAAATAATTTTGAGCATGCCAGTCATAACTGTTTTTCCATTTTTTCCATAACATAAGCAATATTACAGATGTGGTTTCTAAATGCGTGGAGGCAGAGATTTTTTTGTTTTCATGGATTTTCCCCTTTCCTTGTGCTGGCAGGCGCGGTATTTTTATATGAACACTTTACTGATAATAAACAAACTTTGTGATGTTATTTTCACAAACAGATTAAAGTTATAAAATTGTTCGTACATCGTTATATACAATATTAAACAAGCAACCGGAAAAACGTTCTAGTAAATCATTATTGTCTTTCATATCAGTATTCCTAAAGGTTGCATACATTACTGTTTTACCTTGAAATATTAAGTGCTTAGCACACTCTGTAGCAATTAATTTTTTAATGTTTTCCAGTAATAATGCAGCCACCGATCTTATCCGCCATTATGCAGTCCTGTTAATGTTACATTCAACTTTTTTTATCACATATCCAGAAGGCAGTGTTTATTCCTATCCAGGTATGTTTTTCTTTAGGGCCCCGCCATACTTCTCAACTGTCCAGATTTTTGCCTTATATTTTTGGTCCGTTTCTCATAAATGTTGTGATTGTCTGGCAAATCACTGAGATTTTAAGTCACTAAATAATGACATGCATTTGACTTTCAGACATCCTTCAGAAAATATACGCCAAAACAGATTCTGTTGTCTATCATACCAACTTTTTAAGTCTGTAAGAGCAGTATTTAAAATCTGTCCCTATTTTTGAGCCTTTGTCCCAATTTTTAGGCTTTCTCAGATTTCTTTTGTAAGGAAGCTGAGAAGTAGTAGTCAAGTATGCATCAATTTATTTCATACAGGTGTAAATTTATCACAGCTTCTTATTATATACCCCATGTATTCTACATCTCCAAATAGTTGGTTTTGTTGCTCCAGACTTTTTATATAGCATTGCTGAAGAATGTTCAGGTAGTTTACACTTATTTAATGTCTTAAAGGAGGTTTTTGAACATACCTCTCAACTGTCCAACTTTGTACAGAATGTCCAGATTTCTGCCTCAATTTTTTGTCTGTTTCTCTTAAAACTGTGATTTTCTGGCAAATCACCAGCAAATCATTAAGGACTGAGGTAAAAAAATAATAGCAGACATTTGAGTTTCAGACTTCATATCCATTCAGGAAATTAATGCTAATACAAAGGCCGCTATTCTGTCAACTTTCTAAGATTGTAAGAGCAGTTTTTAGAAAGTGTCCCTAGTTTTGGGCCTTTATCCTCCCATTACTTGGGGCTTTGTCCAGATTTCTTGCACTAAGAAGTTGAGAGGTATGTTTCAGAAATAAATTGCATTTGAGTAAAACTGGTCCATTTTATTAACTAAACTTTTAGATTAAATTATGGTATTTTTAATGCAAAGTTTGTCCATTTTGCTGTCTGGTTGCTTTGTCTTAGAAGGGTGAAAGTATTTCAAAATACATTGATTAGGTCTAAGAGTTGCACTGCTGTTTGACATAAGTGTAGTTATTTGAAGACATTTCATGTGACTTTCTTGTCCTTTGAGTCTGAAATCATGCATTTCTTCCACTGAAAAATGTATGTTTCCCCATGTCTCATAAAACTATACAAACTGATATCCATCCAGTGTTGCCAGTAGCTGTTGGTTAATGATGGTGTGCTAGGAATCCCACATTTCAGAGAGCAGTAAAGGGGTTTCAGTTTCATGACTGCAGTCTTGGTGCCATCATAAACTCAACAAAGGACACCAACATTCTCCAATAGGGCCTATCTCAAACAATTAACTGGTGCCAGAACCATGCAGTAAAACTAAATGTCGCAAAATGTGTGACTGTATTTTTTGGCAAGAATAACTCTCCTTGTAACTATCACATTAACAACACATCCCTGAAAACTGATCTCATACTTAGGCATCTGGGAACCTTTTTTTAACAACGAGTTGTCCTTATTCACTGTTGTAAGGAAGTACTTTTGCATCAAACAGCTTATATGTAAAGGTACTGCATCCAAATCCAGGGATGTAATCCTTCCACTCCACTTGGCACTCATTAAGGCAATCTTTGAGTATAATGCCCTTTTTGGTATTTACATGTCCAACGAATTGCCAGAACTGGGATGACCATAACACCTTCTCACTAAAAAAGTCAAGGGCCTAAATCAGAAAAAACTATTGAGACCATTTCAGTGTCTTTGTTTCATACAGGCTACTGAGAGGCAACCTCTGCCTTCTGTATATAGCTTCAGCAGACCCTGTCCTGTCAGACCTATTACACATTCTCACAAGATCTCAATCTCGTTTGCAAAATAAAAAGAACTTGTTGGACAAACAGGTTTGTATCACAGAGAACACTGCTTCTATGGAATTGCCTTACATGCTACATAAAGCAAAGTACTTCTCTTTGTCTATTCAAAAATATTTTGGATGAATAGATGGGTAATCACAAACGTAACCCTGGTTTAACAACCCTGTCCCACATGCAAAGGGGAAACATGTAAATGCCGCAAAATATCCTTGCTTAGCTCATCCCTTAGTTATTAACATAACAAAATATAAGGGCAAAAACTATCAAGGGAATGTACAGCTGTTTTTGTTAAGATCCTCACAGATCGATATCCTTATAAAACCCCATGAATCTATGAATTTATGTAGATAGGTAGATAATATATTTTCTTTGTTTCCATCCAATCCTCCTGGATCCTTCTCCTGGATCATAGAGTATGGTATCTGTGGGTTTAATATTTATACTGTCATTATTTTGTGAAATAATTAGTTCCAAACATATCCATATAGGTCTTGGGGATGCCCTGGCTCTAATATAGAGCAATAATTGTTGCCATTCTGGCATATTCCATAACATTAGGAAGTCCCAGTCTCCTCTTGGTTTTGGAGTTAATTCATTTATATTTCACTAATCTTAGGGAAGCAGATTCCCATAGAAAGTTTGAAATATGTTTTTGAAACATATTAAGATATGGTGCCCTAATAATGTCATGGGGTGGGGGTTGTCTCAAAAAAAACAGTACTTTAAGCATAATCATAATTTTGATAATCTGGATTTTGTTTACAAAATTTAATTAGTTTTTTTCAGTGACTCAGTTTGCTGTTTTAACTACTTTAGGTCTGTTAGAAGTTTTATCTAATATTTTTGTATCTGTCTAAATATAGGTTTATACCCATTATATATATATATATATATATATATATATATATATATATATATATATATATACAGTAAACCAGTTAATTGTACTGTGGGAATGTATTTCCAAACCATACCTCTCAACCTAGAAACATCAAAAATCTGGACAAGGCCCATGAAAAATAGGTACAAATCTGTACGCTGATTAACATAAAATTTACATACATAATTACATAACCACGCCCACTCCAATGGAATTGTGGCGTAGAAACTTTCAAATGTAAACTGAAGAACAGAGCCAAAATATAGCACAAGAGTCCCCCTGCAGGCATTCCAATGTCCCATTGCCTAGTTATTTCACCCCATTTACCATAAACACTAATGTGTGCATACTGCTTTACTTCTACAATGATTATTTGGATTTTAATTTTACATATTATAGCACAGTGCACAAACATTAATTGATATCTGCTAAACAACAATACTGTCTCACAATGAAAATAGACCTGGAATTAAAACTTCTCTGCCCTTGAAACTCACATTCATTGAAACCCGCACCACATCCAATGAAAATGCACCTAGCCAGTGGTGGTAAAGATTACCTTTGGGCTGTTTTCAAATCATAGGCCCCTTGCACACAAACATACATGCATTCTTTGATACACCTTCCTGACTTTATTAAATTCAATTCCTTGTGTAATACAGCACACTTGTTAGACTTAAATTACATAGCATAGCATTTAAATGTATTGTTTAAACATTTTTCCAGTAGGCAATGAAACAAAATGCATGAACCAATAATGACAAAACTGCCCTATTCAGAACATTTCCATCATAAGTCTACTCAAACTTCTACAATCCACCAGTATCAGTAAATATGCACAATCTCTGCAGAAGTAAAAGTCATCTAACTAATTCCACGTTAAAGAGATCTGTAACTAATGAAGAGGATGCTGCTAGGAAACAACTTTATATGTCATTGTTTCATCTACAAAGTGCCTGTTGCCCTTGAGGAATAAATTGTCTATATTACATTAAAAAATGATAAGCTAGTAATATTGCAATAGGGAATGGATGACAACCTGCTAACAGGTTCATAGTTACTAGTTATCGCCGCCAAAGAGGACATTCTCAGGACTGCAGCATCCACCCATTTAAAAATACAACACAGTATAGTATCAGCAATGCATCTACATACTGTCAGAGTAGAACCCACAGCCTTCTGCATCAAAAGCAAGTATTAACCTGCTACTAACAATGCAAGCAGACTCACCATCATAAGCAGCACTAAACTTCTCTACCCCTGAAGCTCTTATCTCCTTGTAAAATTCACTTGACATTCAACTGTATCTCTCAACTTTGCAGCAAAAGAAATCTGGAAAAAGCCAAAATGTATTGGGGGGAGGGGGACAAAAGCTCAAAACCAGAGACACATTTTGAACACTGTTTGTATAATCTTGGAAAGTTGCTAGAAATGAAAGTGTTGTGTTACCACCATGCATTTCACTGCCAAATCGTGAACCCAGGACCCTGTGCATTATAATCAAAACAACATACCACTATGCCAACTCAGCTGTTTCTTTATAAGATAGGAGGAATGAAACTTAAATGTCTATCATTTAGTGAATTCAGTTCTCACCATAGCTCTCAACATCTTAATACAAAACACCTGGACAAATCCAATAATGGGGGAATACAGCCCTAAAATAGGGACAGATTTCAAATACTGATCTTATAAACTTAGAAAATTGCTAGAATACAAGGTTTTGTGTTACCCATGTATTTTCTGAAGAATATTAAGTCTGAAATTAAAATGCCTGTCATTATTTAGGGAATTCAGTCCTTCACTGCTTTGTCATAGAGACAACAGATTTTATGAGGAGCAGAACAAAAATAGGCAAACATCTGGAATGTTTTAGAAGTGGTATTGGGTAGGGATTTCAGGCTTTGAGCCTGAGTAACTCCAGCCAACAGGTATATTTACATGGGGCATTACACACACACACACACACACACACACACACACACACACACACACACACACACACACACACACACACACACACACACAAAATGCCCTGATTCTAAGCTATAATATAAATCACAAATGAGGAATATGAAAATAATATTATATGCAGCGTTTATATTTAAGGCTTCAGGTAATCAAAACTAAACAAGTGGCACTGCAATATCAGTACTTGGGCTTCTGGCATGAGTACCAATCGTTGAAATCATGACAAATCCTTAACATGCAATCATCAAACCCAAGGAAAAAAACTGCATAAGATGTTGAAAGAACTGTGATCGGATGTGCATGAATAAGGTAAGTGTCAGTGACAGTGTAGCATTTGGTTGCTGCCTTCTGCTGCTTAAACGACCTCACACCTAGAACTAAGATGTGTATATCTTGCTTGGTCTACCCCCATCTCAATGGCTAAAGCTATCCTACCATTAACATTGTCTCTCTCCCCTGCAGCAATCGTGACATTAACATTGTGCCTGTCTTGATATTGGGACACACACACACACCCTTTGTTACACTTACTTGCAATAACTGAGTTGAGTTTCATCGCTGCTTGAAGCACAGAATTCCCTGGTTCACAAATTCACTACAGCAGTTCCCACATAACATCTCGTCTGTCTGTCGCGAATATTCCCTTCCCCTTTGATGACTTGTGACACGAATACATAGATATTTCATATTTGCGAGCATCACTCGCAAATAACAGTAATTCCTCTCGGTGTTTGCTAGAATAAGTGAAATCTGGTGGTTCATTCATATTCTTTACTGGCGCTGGCATTCCCACTTGTTTGAAACAGCCGCAAATGCTTTAAACCTTCAATTCTGACTGGCTGGCTCACGGGCTGATGTCATCGCGTATGTGATGACGTCAGTCAAAGTCCAAAAATTTGAAAACAGAGTGGGAAATCGGAAATTAAGGGGTGCCACTCAGGAATCGTGGCACCCCATTATTTGGACCCCAAAACTCAGTAAAAAACGAGTAATTCGGGACGGTTGGGAGGTATGTTCCAAACTGGTTTTACTCCAAATATTAAGGATAATATACATTTTGTTTGTTTGTTCATATTTAGGTCTGAACATTTTGAGAGCCATTCTAGCATATCTAATACATCACTCACAAGCTTTACTGCTTCCTTTAACCAAATACTGCAAGCATCTGCAAGCTATGCTAATATAAGGATGAATAAAAATGAAGTTTTGATCTCTATGTGCTTACATTATTAGGCCATCCACCCATCCATCCATCCATCCATCCATCCATCCATCCATCCATCCATCGACAACCCCTTTGAGCATAAATAAAAAATATGATAAAGGGTTAACTTGACAAGTGACTTTTGCAATTTCAAATGTCTCTGAGAATATCAGACCAATTTATAATCCTGGCTTGAGGATGAGCACACAGCAGCTTACACCTCTGTATATATTTCCTATATATGCCCAGGAAAACCACATTTTCTGTGCACCAGATATAATTCCAAATAATGCTATCAAATGACTTTTGAACATTGTTAAGTAAAGCTTCATAGTGACCTTATAAGATCCAGATCTCCTCATGCCCATTAAGAAAACTTTGTTGACATTCGGTAATTAAATAAGGAACATTATACAACGACCCCCCATTAATATTCAAAAAACATGCACGCTGATTGGTCAGCGTGCATGTTGTAAATCCGAGTTATAGTAATGGAAAAAGGTCCGGTCGCCCGGACTTTTTCCAATACTATAACTCTTACAGCAACACTGTCTCGCTGTGTTAAACGAGTTTAACATAGCGAGACAGCTTTAAAAAAAGCAACAGAGATTCTCCGTTGCTTTTTTCAAACCTGTCTCGCTATGTTAAATGGGTTTGACATAGCGAGACAACTTTAAAATAAGCAACGGAGATTCTCTGTTGCTTTTTTTTAAAGCTGTCTCGCTATGTTAAACCCATTTAACATAGCAAAACAGTTTGTAAAAAGCAACGGAGATCTTGCTTTCTCCGTTGCTTTTGCCCACAGCTCTGATGTACTGCATAGGCATACTCATGCGCAGTGCATCAGAACTGCCGCAGAATACCAGGCAGCTGTGGAAGGGCAGCAAGGAGGCATTATACAATGCCATTATTTAAGAAAAGTAATTATTCTTTTTGTTAAATAATGGCATTGCATAATAGCAATAACCCACGCCTGGGTGTGGGTAATGCTGGATTTACCCATGGTTGGCTTTGTTTGGCCACTTGGGCTTTGCCCTCGTGACCAAACCACACCAGCTGTGGGTAAATCCAGCATTACCCCAGCCAGGCGTGGGTTATTGCTATAATATTCTACATTCTCCTGGTTAATATTTTGGTGTATATTTTAGTTTTCACTTGGAGTATAGAAATGTATCTATAGTTTTCTGTTTTTTTTTTATTAGGTTTAGGAAAAAATAAGCATTTGCTATAGATGACGTGACCATAAAAGCTCCTTTACACCTCACCTGAGGGGGAAAAAAAGAATACGAGTTCCCTCAGTACACCTTTAAATCATTTGTAGAAAACCAGTATCAGGTCATTTGGTTTGGCTGATTTTCCTAATAAGAGGATATTTATGGCTGTCATAATTTCTAAGCTATAGATGGATATAGCACGTTTTCCTCTTTTTTGCCTTACTACTGGCAGTTTAAAACCTTGAAAAATATTTTATTTTTACTTCTTTCATGGATATCTCATTTGTAGGTATTTAAGTCATTTATTGTTTTAGTATGATATATATATATCTATATATATATATATATATATATATATATATAAATATATATATATATATATATATATATATATATATATATATATATATATATATATAATTAAATACCTATGCTTCTTAATTGGGTTATATGGTAGTAATATGAAGTTCTCTAGACCTTTCTTTTTAGATTTTTGCTAAGATGTTGGTAGGCATGAATCTTTGAATCCAGTAAAATGGTTTACTCTGTCCCATATTTCTGGTATAATTGAACATTGTAATCTTTTCTTTTTCATTTTAAGTTACATATTTGTCATGTAACTCCTTGTCTTTTTACCCATCTTGTAGATGTCTTCTACCTTTTGTACCTCTTTTCCTAATTCATTAATATCATGGATTTTGTTGCTTTTCCCCTACTTCAAATAATTAATTTGATCACCGTTTTACTTTTGCTTTTGAAAATTCCCAATTTATAACAATATATATTAGGGTTCTTGTACATGCTTTTCTCAATAATTAACTACATTTTCCCTTAGAAGGTTGTCTCTTTTTTATATTAATATATTAAACTTCCAACGTATTTTTCCCTCTAGTTATGGAAACATACAAAAGTTCTAAACTTACTTGACTGTGATCTGATAATGCGCTGGAAATCATGCATACCTATTTAACAATATTAGCCAGTAATAAGTCTAGATGTGTTGTTTTATTTTTCTGCTAAATATGTATTGGGCCAGATTCCAAAAGATTTGTTCTCAGTGTAAGTTTGCCCTGATACCAAAAAGACTTGATCTCAGTGTAAGTGACTTACTTCAATGTAAGGCATGTCTATAACAAGGTTACACCAGGGGCCCAATTCCAAAATACCTGCTCTCTATGTAAGTGGTCACTTACACTGAGAGGAAATCTTTTGGAACCTGGCCCAAAGTCTCTTTCCAAGGTTGAAGCTTGAAGCTCTTTCCACATTTCCAACATATATACAGTCTATCATCCGGTCATTAAGTTTCTTTGCCATTTTGGGGTTTCTCACCCTTCCTGCAAGGATACTGTCCAAGTTTGGCTCCATTGGATATTGTGTCAGTTTATATTTTATTTTTAATTGTCCTAGTTGTTCTAGATAAGATATATTGTCTTAATTAGGGGCATAAACATTACCCATTGCAATTGTCCATTGGTTGATGTCCACTAAACATAAATGCCAGAAGCCTTCTGCACTGATGTATTCTTTTAACACAGTCTACCCTAAATTACTGTCCTATAGGGTCAATACTCCCCTTCTTACTGATTCTGGTATTTCATGAGCACACTACATTTTCTTTTGTCTTAGTTTCTTGCAGTAAGATAATTTGTGCATATTGCAGACAGTCTTTACTTGAGTAGCTGTGTCCTGTGAAAAGCACAAGAAAGAATGTCCTGAGATTTTATGACAAAAATATTTCTTGGCTTTGCCTGGTTGTTGTATAAACATTATTCTGTAGCTGTAGCAACTTATTATGATACAATGCAATACACACAGATCAATTTCTATAAAACCGAACTCCTGTTTTAGGGAAAGAAAGAAAGAATTTCCTTTGGAATGGTTTTGGGTATGGTTTGTCTTGCAAAATCTTAAGTTTTTAAGAAAAATACCCTACTTTGGGAATTTAAAAACATGACACCTCTAAATCAGACATACTGCTATATGTTGCAAAAATTTGATTACAAAATAATTGAGCTTGTGTGTGAGATAGTGGGAGAACCAAATATGTTAAAAATCTGCATCACTGTTGTGGACCAGTTCCTTTTTCACTCTACACACACACACACACACACACACACACACACACACACACACACACACACACACACACACACACACACACACACACACACACACACACACACACACACTTTAAAGGAACAAGAAAAGGTATGGGCTCATTTTCACCCTGGAACATCTCACACAGATAATGAAATATAGCAGATACAGAGACTGGCATAGATGTATGAGGGAGAATGGAGTATATGAGAATACAGGGAGGAAGTTATGAGTATTACTTTGAGGTACAATGACTGGGGTTAAGATTCACTGCAACTCTGTTGGCACTCATTACAACTCACAAAACGGCTTCTTACCTTTAATCACATACTGCATGAGTTGCAAAGAGAAAAAGGTCCCATTTTGACAGGCATTTCCATGGCACGTCTTTTTGTTGTAGGAAATTAAAATAAAATTGGAGTTTTTGAGGACTTTAACTGTTCATACCTATATTAGGTCGCACCAACTATTTTGAAATTGTATTCAGTACTTAGATATGTGATCTATATTACAAGCATATGAAATACAAAGGAATGTTATGAAGCAGAACCATTTCACACATTACTTTTTGCAGGATAGTTAGTCCAAAGATGGCTACTAGGGTTGGGGCCAGGGCATTTGGAATTGCACTCCCCTCATCCACAAATTGTCAGTAATGTCTTATTTGCAGGTCAAACTCATGTGCTGCTACCATCTTTTTTGTGTGGTATGAATCATAAATATGGAATTAAAGATGCAGCACATTTTCCACAGTTATTGCATCTGGATCCATTAATTAGAAGGTAGTATTTTATTTATTTACTTGTTTGTTTGCTTATTGGTAAGTCTAACTGGTCTAATAGATTAATAGATTCATAGGTAAGTACTAGGCTTGCCGTCCTTGAGGGCCAATTTAAGCTTAGCCGGTTTCCCTATTTATGCTCAAAATAATCCATCTCATTTAGCTATAGACTGACCTTACCTATCCCATGATCAATACTTATATATTACCACTAATTATAATAACTGGGACCATACCATAAATAATTTGAGGGGATCCATGCATGGGATAAAGCATTTACGAGCTGCATCTGTCCATTAGTAGTATAGGGGGCATTTTCTGTTTTCTATCCACAGATCTAAGTTGCACTTAAAAATGGACAGGAACGAACTTTGGTATGGATGGGAAGTCTTTTCCACAGCAATGGTATTGTTTGCAAAATATACCTGTCCCTCCAAACTGTTCTGTTGATGTTGCAGAAGAGGTTTAGATCCCTAGACTGTATATTTTTGATGGCATTTGACTTGCTGATGTGCAGTAAAACCATCAGTAATGGGTCGGAGGATGTCTTGTATGCCAGATACAGGTCACCTCTTAGCATTCTGTAGGGTACCGAGTAAAGTGACAGGTTTTGAATTAGTCCGTGCAGGACACATTGGGGGGAATTTAATAAAGCCTACACAGTGATTTTTGTCATGCAGGCATCACACTGTGCTGCTTACATGAAAATAAGCAAGGTTTAGATTCAGTAAACACTACTGAGCAGTGCGCACACAGACGCCAACACTGGAAGTTCCGTGCCATGCAAATCACCTCATAAGCAGGCAAATCTCATGCAAATTAGTCAGGTAGAGTGATCCAGCAAGCAGATGGTCAGCTCTTCAGACCCTGTGTCAGTGTTTGTAGTGTACATGGAAAAATTCTGTGTACAGGAGTGTAGACAGACAAAAGGAGCTGTAAAAATGTAGATATATGGACAGAAATGGCATACCACATACAGGTATGAGCGAAACTATCCTCCTGTGTGTCTGAAAAATGAAAGGACATAAGTTAAATTAATTTTAATAATCTGCTTTATGTAAAAAAAATGAAAAAAAAATTAATTGTGTGACAGAAATATATTTCAGGACCTTGCGAGGAGTATCTACGATGGTGCATTGGTGCTGCTGCTAACGTGGTAGAGCTAGGAAGTGTGTAGTTTCCAGACTGTGAGCATGGATCCCTATGCAAATGTGGTGGAGCTACTGAATAGCATAAAGGGGTAATTGTGTCTGGATATCCCCTATGTGTAGGCAGAGAACCATGTAGGTTTTTACAGAGGAGGTAGCTGACATCAAGGGAGGATGTGCCCAATGACTTCTAAGCTTAAGTCAGCTTAGCTGTGACTATTTGCACGGTGCGCCACCTTGCTAAGCATGTCCTTTCAGGGGAGGTGTGTGCACTAACTTCTAAGCTTTGTTTAGCTAAGGGAAGCATGTTTCCATGTGTTTGTGTGGTGTGCCGCTATGCTGAGCATGGAAATCTGTGGGGGTGTGTACACTAGTGCTAAGCTTTGTTTACCTACAGGGTGCGTATTTGTGAGGTGCACCACAGTGCCGAGTGTATCTAAAAGCCAATGACATATTAATTAGTTTTGACCCCTGTTTAACTTAAACTAAGGCCATTCAATGATGTTAATGATATACTAGGCAGGTGAAATGCCTCATGGGTAGCCAATCACACAGTCAGCACCTACAGCAGAGCACTATAAAGTATGCCTACATCCTACAATCTGATTTTTCCCCCATACTCTGCACCACTGGAGTACACACTTGGGAATTTTAACTGAGATAATGCTAGGGCCTGCTGCCGGTCTGCTACATCTGTATGTGCTAGTTGCTGAAGTCAATGCTGCTGCTGGTGCAGCTGACAATAGGTCTAGACAGAGAAGGAGAAGACTGTTCAGGCCTAGGGTAACCTTCCAGGAGCTACATGAGCTGGAGATTGTAGAGCACTAAGAATGGACAGGGACATACTACAAGAACTCACTGAGCTCTGCTGCCCTCATCTCAGACAAAGAGCTAACAGAGTGGAACCTATCCCAGTGGAAACAAAGGTATGTATAGTCCTTAGGATACTAGCTACAGGTACTTTCTAAATACTAACTGGGGACATGATGAGGGTCTCACAGGCATCTGCTTCCAGGGTATTCCACCAGTTCCAGGATGCCATGGTACCACATGCCAGTGAGCACATTTCTTTTCCCCTCACCCTTGAGGTGAGGGCCAGCAATATGCAACACTTCTACCATGTAGTACACTACCCTGAGGTACTGGTTGCCACAGATTGCACTCATGTACACATTAAGGCACCACCCAGTGAGGAGGGTAGAATCTATGTCAACTGCAAGGGATATCACTCCATCAACTGCCAGGTCATGTGCAATGCCCAGGGGATTATCATGAATGTCTGTGCTGGCAGCCCTAGCAGTTATCACGACTCCCATATTTAGCCTGCATCACAGCTGTACCAGATATTTGCTAGGGGGGACATCCCACACGGCCATTTACTGGAGGGATGCTGGCTATGCACTGGAACCATGGATGATGACACCCATCAGAAATGCACACATGCCCACAGAAGAATGCCATAATGAGGCATATGCACAAACTAGGAACATCATAGAGCATGTGTTTGGGCTTCTGAAGTCACGGTTTTGGTGCCTCGATATATTTATTTTTATTTTTATTTTACATTTGTTGACCGGGATAGTCCGACTGGATGCATGTCCATTTTCAGCGGAGGCCCGGGGAGAAAAGCTCCAAGGGTAAGCAGATACAGCATTACATAATACCAGACTTACATATTACAAACAGACTATTTACAGAGATTACATAAGTAAGCAAGTTAAACAAGTTCCACAGGTTACAGTTAATCCTGAGCACAAGTCAGGATTAAATTAAATTACACAGTAAACTGGTTAACAGATTTTTACACATTCTAGAGAGAGTTAGCCAGGCTTGATACATTGACATAGCCAGTTAAGTGACAAATGTTGTTTGAGTCTAGTTTTAAATTGACCTAAGGTGGAAAGTAAGGTAATATCAGCTGGAAGAGAGTTCCAGGATCTACTTACAGAGTTTGCAAAGAGAGAATCACCGGCTGTGTTATTAATTTTGCTAGTCTGAATTAGTAGTTTGTTAGAGGATCGAAGCGGTCTAGGATTGTTATAGGGGGTGATAATATTTTTAAGTGCAGGAGTATTGTCTGGATTATAGAGAATTTTATAGGCCATAATCAGTTGGTTATACTGGATTAGGCTGGGTGGTTCAAGCCAACCAAGCTGATTTAGATTGATGCAATGATGTGTCCTAAAAGGCAGCCCAGTGACAAACCTGGCAATGTGGTTGTAGCAAATTGAGAGTTTGTTAAGGACAGTCTTGTTCAAATTCGAGAGTAGAGGGGATGCATATAGAAGGGTTGAAAGAAGGTGAGAGCGAGCTATGGCAATTTTAGCTGGAGGGGTTAGGAAGGCTTTTATTCTGTAAAGTGACCCTAGTTTTTTATTGATGGTTTTGATAGTTTGGTTAACATGTAGGTCAAATTTGAGATTATTGTCTATGATGACACCTAATAGTTTTGTAGATGGGTCAGGGGAGATTATTGTGCCATCATTTGATTTTATGGTAAAGGTGAAAGCAGTAGACCTACGTGTTGGTGAAAATAACAGCATTTTAGTTAGTTTGGGATTTAGGATCAGGCGATGTTCAGAAAGCCAGTTTTCTATTGTATTAAAGGTGGTCTGGGTAGCTGACCATAACTCTACTGGAGATGTGGCTGAGCAAATCAGAGTAGAGTCATCAGCATATTGGATACAGCTGACTTTTGGGATGACAGTATAAAGGTCGTTAATGAAGATGGAGAACAGCAAGGGCCCTAGTATAGAGCCTTGTGGTACTCGAGGGTGTTAGGTAGAAGGTTAGAGAGTTTGTTCTGCCAGAGGACAGCCTGCTGTCGACCATTCAGGTAGGATTGAAACCATTGGAGGGCTCCAGTATCTAGACAGAATGTTTGCAGGGTGTGGATTAAAAGTTGGTGATCAACCATATCGAATGCCTTGGAAAGATCCAAAAAGAGGGCTGAGGATGTATAATTATTGTTGCGATTATGGTTTATGGTGTTAGTAAAGGCTAGGAGGGCTGAAGTAGTGCTGTGATGAGGACGGAAGCCATGCTGAGTGCCTGCCATAAGGCGATTTTGGATTAGGTGGTGCATGAGTTGTCTATGAATACATTTTTCCATAATCTTTGCAAGTGGAGATAGTATAGCTATTGGCCTATAATTGGAGAATTCAGTAGAGCTGCCTCCTTTGTGAAGTGGGATTACATAGGATATTTTCCAGATGGTGGGAATTTTAGCTTCTACTATGGTTCGATTGATTAGTATTGAGACGGGGTAAGCAATAGCATCAGCTGATTTTTGTAGGTACTCGGCAGGGAGTTGATCAGCAGAAAGTGTAGTGGGTTTTAATTTTTTGATCAACATATGGATAAGTGAAGTGGCGACTGGTTGGAAGCTGAACGCAAGTAGGTTTCTAGGGGTGCTACTTTCAGGACCAGGGGAGCTAGGAGGTAGTTGGCAAGCTAGGGCTTGAATTGTCTCAGTAAAGAATTGGTTAAAACTATCAGAAACATCTTTAGGGGTTTTATCAATAGTAGTAGCAGGGATTGGGGTTGAAGTTTGTCCAGGATGTAGTAGATTATTTAAACCTGCCCAAAACTTCTGAGGGTTATTTTGATTTACTGTCTGTAAATTACAGTAGTATTGTTTTTTGTCTTGTAAAATTGATTTTTTGGTTTCGTTCCTGGATTGCCTGTATTTAATGTGATCTTGAGGGTCTTTAGAAGAATGCCATAAAGCCCATGCTTTATTTCTAAGGGTAATTTTGAGTTTAGACTCTATAGAAAGCCATGGTGCAGTTTTTGCCTTGGTTCTCTTTGAACGAACAGGTGCATGCAAATCAAGGATCTCAAGGAATTTGTTGTTAAAGTATGCTACTGCTTCCTCTAAGGGGAGGTGTTTTAGAATAGACCAATTACATGAGTTTAGTTCTTGTTGGAATTTGGCAGGGTCAAAGTTTTTATTGTTTCTAACCTTTCTGAGTTAGGGTTGTTGGGAATTAATGGTTTTGTGCTTAATTACATATGTGAGAAGGTGATCGCTTAGGCCATTAAGGAGGGGTACCAGAGGTGTACAGTTGGGGGTGACTTGTTTATGAGTACCCAGTCAAGTATACTTTCTTTTTGGTTGGGTTTACCTATCCTGGTAGGGGTGGATATGATTTGTGTAATGCAGGTTAATATGGGTGGTTGGGGATTCTAAGGAACAGGTGCCCCAGTCTATGTTAAAGTCTCCAAGTAGTAGGGTTTCTTGGGGGTAATGACATGATAGCCCGTGCAGGATATCTTCAAATGTAGATATATTGTTACCTGGGGGAATGTACATACAGATGATATTAATGCATTTATTTTTATTAAGTTGCAATTTGGTGGCAAGAATCTCAGAGTTATTAATCTGAGGAGGTTGTATTACATCTATGGTGACATTCAACTCAGATTTATAGAGTACAGCTACCCCATCCCCCTTCCTCGAAGCATGATCCAGCCTGTGTATGTTGTACCCAGGTGGTAACACTTCATTGTCTTTAGTGTTAGGTTTTAACCAGGTTTCAGATAAACAGAGAATCTCAGGGGGAGTGGACATCCAGAAGTGCATGCAATTCATGTACCTTGTTATTAATGCTTCTAATATTGAGATGACAGACTAGGAGAGAGTTAGTTGGCCTATTAATTGTAGGTTTGTAGCTTAGATTACAAGTAGAGGGGGTATGTGTATCTGAAGTGAGTGGGCCAGGGTTGGGGTGAATATCACCACCAAGTATTAAGTTGAGTCTATACCTGGTGATGAACTTCAGGAATTTGTTTATTAGTTTGTGGTAGTGTTTGGATCTAGAGCTAATGTGCCTGGGGTTGAGATGTTGATAGACTGAACAAGATGTTGGATAGGATCTGGTACTGTAAGTATGGTTGAAGGTGGAAGGATTTACAGCTGGGGTGATAGTATGGCCTTTTGGGACCTGAAATCCCGTAAGAAACTGGTTTTCATACAAGGTAAGGAGGTATGTTGTGAACAAGAGGGGTGTGAACAAGAGGGGTGTGAACAAGAGGGGTAGTAAAGAGGAGTATATCATTATATGTGATTCAGCTAGTGAGTGAAGGAACTGTTTTACCTGGTGATGCAACACCAGAAGATAGAGTGGTGAGGTAAAGGTACTGGAAGGGGGATGGGAGAATGCCAGATGAAAGCTAATAGGTGCTATTAAATGTAGGTAGTAGAATAGGGGTGGGTGGAATTATCCCAGATGAAAGCAGATAGGATCTAGAAAGTGGGGGAGTGGCTATAGTACTATAAATTTAGAGGTACTGGGGGCGGGAGGGAGTTGGGGGCAGGGAGGGGAGCAAAGAGAGCCAGTAAGCGAGCTTGAAGGGCTATTGCAGTTTACAAGGTTTCCTAAGGTGTCCTAAAGCATTGCAGTTTACAAGGTTTCCTAAGGTGTCCTAAAGCTATAAGGTAAGTATTACAGCTCTAATGTAAGAGACAATTTACTTCAGTTACAGGGGAAGGAGGCAACCACTCAAGTAGAAACAAAGAGCCCTATGGCTGACCAATATGGTGACCTGCTTAATTACAAAGCACTGTAAGTGAAAGCTTAACAAATGCTTTTTGTGTGTAACCTACTCTGTTTAAATGTTGAGAGAAACTGATTGCAGTCCTGTAGACACCGTTTTGTAGGAACTGTAGAGTTCAAGTAGGAAAAGAGAAAAGCAGAAATTCTAGGGTAAGCATGAAGGCAACAACAGGCAGTTATTATATAATAATGCATTCAGAAAGGTTTGGTGGGGGGGGGGGTAAAGTAGCATTCTTCAGAATGAACTAAGATTTATAGCTAAGAAACCTAAGCAAGAGAGCAATGCAGTAAATAAACACTTGCCAGATTTTAAAGATATACCAGAAAAACTAAATCAATTATTCACAATTGTACAACTGGAAAATTGCCAGTAAAAGCACTTCAGGTATAGATAGCCCAAGTTATTCAAGTCATAAAAGCACTTCTTCAATGTGTGTGTATATCTGGTGGAGCCCTGCAGTGCTCCCCAGCCACATGTGCATATATGTTCACAGTATGTGCCATGCTACACAATATGATCCTGTGGAAACAGCTGCAGTGAGATCAGCAAAGGGAAGGGATACACAGCCCCTCACCACTGGCTAGATCACCACAACCACAGTCACAGGAGGACTCGGAGGAGGAACCCCCCTGATGATGTTCCTGTTGGCAGACGTAGGCATGGTCAGTACACCATGGCTTTGGCAAAGAGACAACTCAGCACATTCACTGGAAACCTAGGGCCCTAGGGACTGACAACTTACTCCTACTCACATATATATAGTAAAATTGCTGATGCTAGGCAACCCACACAACCTATACCTGTCCATGTATTGGCTGTGTACTGCTTGCATCACACTGAGTCATCACTGAACTACAGTTCTGTCAACCACTGCATTCACAAGGTAAGTCTGTAACCTACACACTACTTGTAAGGATTACTATAATATGGTGTCATCTGTATGGATCTGCTGCATTTATGCAAGGAAATATAATAGGCTATGTGGACAGAAGTAACAGCCACATGGGACTACAGATACCCAATCCAATAGTATGTGTGCTCCCTAATAATCACTAGGCCTCATGGTTGGAATATGCACTACATCAGTCAAGGGAGATGTTAAACAGCGGGGTCACATGATATCTGGACTACTGTGTATCCCAGCAGATCATGTGCTGTTGTTCCCCATCCCCAAAACAGCAGTGCTCCCATATAACTGCTTTAACAGTAAGTCAGCAATGGTGTATCAGCAGAACAGGTAATCTCAAGGCCGTAACATAGAACTCAATCACACATTGTATGTCACACGTAACGCAGGAATAACAATGTACATATTTATGTTGTTGATCTTGCGTGATGAATGACTCCTCTCTGTCTGGCAGCCTGTGTGGCTCAGTGGACTAGGTAAGTTAGCATGGGTGATAGTGTTGATGGTTCTAATGTGGAGGTAGTCACATCTTTTGCATGTGAGGTATTATTATGTTGGTGTTTTCACAAACTGTCAAGCTGTGTGTGGTGTAACATTATGAAGATCAGTCACATATTAAGTACAGCAGATACCTGGGGAATGCTGTGGACATTTTGAATGAAGTGCAAACTTTAGGGCCGGACTTTGGTCAACTGGTGCCCTAGGCAAAAGGGGGTCCACAGCACCACCCCACACACCAGCTGGTGCCCCCATCCAGGTCTATCTACACCATCAGGATTACTGGAAAATGCCCCTGCTAGAACGGCGCCCTAGGCGGTCACCTAGTTGCCCTATGCCTAAGGCTGGCTATGAGTGTAGTACTGCAGAAACAGGGACAAATGTCATTGTCTGTAACACACAAAATCCTGGTCTGCAGTACAGGTAGGTGTGGCCTGGAGTCATTTTATAAGTACCGGCAGTCCCACTGGGCATGCCCATACACTTAGTAAAATGAGCGCAATTCTATTGTCCCTTCATCAAAATGACCTGCTATGTATAGATATTTCTCTACATACAGACATATACATATACATATCCATCTGTCACTATCTCTGTCTCACATACATAGTATAGCCATCTCTATACAGTGTCAAATAGATATATACAGATATATATAGCTATATATATATTAGAATGATACATAGACTCTCCCCATATATCTCCATAACACATATACATATCATACCATACACACACACACACACACACACACACACACACACACACACACACACACACACACACACACACACACACACACACACACACACACACACACACACACACACACACACACACACACCTACATGTATATGTACATCCCTGTTATATACATAAATATGTGTGTGGATGTCTGTATTGTACTACATGCTGTAATAATGGTGAGTAAATCTGCACTATCACACATCCATGCTGTTGCTCAAAGGAGCCAACCTAAGGGTGCAACAGTACATAATCCACTTACCTACAGACACCTGTGCTTGCTGGATGTCACCACATAGACAGACACAGGTGAGCAGGTGGTGTAATGTATAATGTTGACAATGCATACATGGTCAGGACACATTGTTCCTGCCCACAGGTTTGCCTATCTAAGTGCAAACAGCCGCATATGTCCATACTGGTAATTACACATACATAGTTAAGATAATAACAGTTATCTCACTGCTAGGATGACAGATGCAAATAACAATATGAAGCAATATCACTCTGCAGGCCACTGATGCTGTGCAACACAAGCCTAGTTTGTGTAATGCTCAATTACTGTGCCTGCAATCACATATACAACATACTTAATCTGCGGTGCGTGTGATAAGTACTGTGATCTATAGTGTGTAAAACTAGATATGTAGGGGTTTTAATCTCATTCCAGGCTATGTGGTGTGCATGTGTGTGTAAATACCCCTGCAAAACAACTGGCACACCCTCATGGGCTATCCACCTGCAATGGTTATGCACTTTTTGGTCCTGTAACTTGCTGCTGGCTTCCAAACTGCCCCCTTCTACAAGGCCTGATGATGTAATCCACCTTAAGACTACCAGTTGACAGTATAGTACCAGACTTAAGCTGTGGTGAGTGTGATAAGTACTGTCAGCCATAGTGTGTAAGACTAGATAGATAGGGGTTCTAATCTCACTCCAGGCTACTTGGTGTGTGTGTGTATGTCCATATGGCATAAATATGATCACCTTAGTAATGTAGAAAAAAGTAGGGTTTTGCAGTACTTTATTTGTAGCATATGATGTGACCCCCCCAAAGGACTGACCACAACAAGGCCTGCTGATGTCATCAAGCATATGTCCTGAACTGATAGTACTAGCAGACATGAGCTGTGTTACGTTCATCACATACTGTGATCTGTAGTGTATATCATTACATAGGTAAGTGTTCTCATCTACATACAGCCAACTTGTACTACATGTGTGCCGTGTCCTGTATGCAGTGATTGGAAGTGGTGCTAGCCTCAATGTAGCCATGTATGTGTATGAGCCTGTTAGAGCATTTTACATCATGTTATGGAACCATAGGACATCTGAACTTTACTAGCATAATGGCCATACAGCCCTCACAATCATAGACATCTTTATACCTGTAGTTACAGGATCAGCACATATTGCTCAAGTCCAAGAGAGACACAGAAAAACGCTCTGTGTTGAGATGACAGACACCCAGCCAATCATACAGATGGCATGTGCTGAAGTGCACTGAGGTGCTCTGTCTTCCATTAAGCAGGGTTCTGTTTCAAGGGTGTCTTTAAGTCTGCTAGACAAATCTCTCCCACAAGCATGTAGTAGTAATGTCGCATACAAGGTTAACATCCTTATAGTGAGTTATCCATCTACTATACCTCCTACAGACAGGCAGCATATGCAGTCAAGCAGGGTTACAAATTGCCCTGTATGCAAGGCACAAATCACCTCTGAGTAGTCTAAATGCCAGAGGTGACAATGGCACTCATTGCAGATGATCACCATTGAAAACGTACTGAAGACACAAAGTGTCCTTGTGAGGGACCATACTGTTGTATGCAATTGCCAGTACTGCTTGGAAAAGTACATCAGCAAATGGCCATTGCACTCAGATATTGGCATGCTGAGGGAAGAGTACTTGGAGGTTATGAGTATGCCACTTACAGGTGACTGTGGCCTCAGCTATGTCATATCTTTCCTGCCATACCACTGTAGAGACATGGTGATCTGTGGCACATTAGGTGTAAAGCTGTGTGGCCAGGTCTGTGTGCCCAGTTTGTTCACCCCTGAGTATGTATATCACATGTTGTGACTGATGTGCTATTTACTAGGTATATAGGTCTAAATGATGGAAGTGATACTACATATATATTTGCATGGAGTTTATGGCCATTAGTATGTCAACAAGCATGTGTTTGCAATACCATCTTGCAGGATAGTGACATACCACAGAGACTCTATGAGTGCTCACAATTTGCATGCATCAGCTAACATTGTTAGCCACTGTCAGTCGGTAGTCATGTGTATTGTGGTTGAATGGATTCCAAGCAGAAGAGGACCCAGGACTGTGCCTTGTTGAGCACTGCTGGTTACAGATCAGCTATTGGAGGTGGATGTCCCTTTGTTGCATATGTGTGCCAGCAATGGGCCACTTAGTGAACCTTACAATGACAGTATCGTGGATGCCTAAATGGGTGATTTGTAAGTGTTGCCTGAGCGGGGGATATAATCAGATGACTTGGCTCAGTCTAGGGGGTTGTACGCCCTGTTGTACCCTCACCCAGGTCCTTGGTGACTGCCTCAGAAATGTAACAGTCATGATCCCCCTGTCACACATCCAAACTGTGTACAGTTAATTGCGCATGGAACACACATATGTGTGCTGATCAGCTCTATGATGACTGCCCCTACTTCTATGCAGATATGGATACTTAGACAAGAGGTGTACAGTTATGTTGGTCAGTGGATGCACCACCTCTCTGCAAGGGTATAACAGTTGCTGTTGTCCACTCAGGTGGTGTTCTGCCAGTAGTGTCAGTATGATTGCAAGGATTTCCCAATGGTGTTAGTAATCCTTGTCAGATCACATGTGGGATGCAGCATGGAATCTTTGTATGTGCAATAGATGCTGTGTAACTTCCAATCAGAGGCCAGTTATGAACTGCTCTGTAAATATGGAAGTTTTGGGACAGGTTGTAGAAATGTCATGTGTCACATGTGGTGGGGACAAGGGGGTGTAGTTGATGCAGACAGTGTGGGTGTACAGGTTAGGTGTGAGTACAGACCCATCATATGTGGCATCATGATGTATGAGGTCACTGACAATCTGGGCCTGTCATTTGAGGTCACACATGTAACTACACTGTTTGTTGTGGTTTTGCTTTGTGTGGGTGGCTACTTTTGTCTCTTACCATGTCTACTCAACATCACAACAAAACAATTTCCTTTTTTTAGCTGAGGAGGTAGTGCCTCCATGTCAGGAGGGGCACCCTCACCCCAAATGACACACAGTACTATCCACCTGTTATTGTACAGCATGCTAATGGCAGTTGTCCACCAGCTAGGTTTGCTGAGCCATGATGAGCCTGTGTTCCTCCTGCTACATACAAAAGAGGTCATGCAGTTGTAATGCTGCTGACATAATCCATGGGTGTAGAGCTCTGCATACTTGCCTGTCCCATCTGAAGGGGGAAGTGCAGGCAGGCTATGTCAACCATCCCACAGGAGGTAATAAGTGTCTGTCTTGACATATATGACTGTATTGTCTGCAAGGGGGGTATGTGCCGGTAGTTCTAAGGAGACTGATCTGTGGCCAGATCCCACCAGGGAGGACGTCATATTGGGATGGCTCTACTGGTCACCCATATTGGTAAACACATGATACAATACGTTGGTTCCCATGTGGGGATGTCATGGCACTGCTGCAGGGCATTGTAAGTAAGGAGGTGGACCATCCTTTGGTTAAGTGAGCCACAGCATGACTAAGCAACACAGTGTGTACATATTACAATTCCTTATGTGTTTGCCTGTGTGCTGTACAGACACCTTGCATGACTCTCTTCTTGCAACATGCTGGAAGTAACTGCAATACTTACTTGCACAGAGGACAACTAGCATGTAGTGCCAAACAGTGTCCCCAGATCTCTGAGCCATGTCACCTGAAATGCCATGATTGGAGTTAGCATGGATAAGAAAAGTAACACTGCTGTACACCTACTGACACTGAACCAAACACTGTTACTTTTGGTCAAGGCCAGATCATGCCTACCTACTGTAATTGGCAGAGTCCATTGATATCAGATATATGTCTCACACCACCACCAACCATGGCCTGACAAGGTGTATGACAATATTAGGCCAGCAGGCCTTACTGGAAACTGTGTACGTCATGTACAGAGTGTTATGTCACCTGGTAGATAGGCAAGTATCTGACAGTCATCTATGGGAAGATAGCATTGGGAGACCTATGCTGCAATGACACCAGTCACCATTGGAGTTCACCATCCTCCATTATTAGGCCGTCTACCTATTCCCTGTCTGCAGTCACAGCCACTGTCAGTGACCTTTCACTGAGTACATTAGCAGGTGACTGCATATTGGGAGCTGTCACAGAATCCCACACAGAACCAAGAGTTATCCAGCATGGCCTAAGACACAGTCAGTTGTACTTTGAGCCACTGACAAAGACTAACTGTCAACAACTGCACAATACTATCCTGTGGGAAATCATTCACCCCTGCAAAACATTGTAGTGTCCACACACCGCACACAGTTGGGCCATTTATGGACACACACAGTAATGTAGCCTTTGTCTTTCACTGGTCGGTAAAATGTGGGGATCATTCAGTTTTGTACAACCTATACTGACAGGTTTGGGATGTAAAACCAAGAGTGTCACTGGTATACTGAATGTAGCAATCATCACGCCTATCATTGTGTGCAATGGCACCCTTTCTATGTCACTACACAGGCATCTCTTACAACTGTAGCAGCCACACAGGTTCCATGGTACACAATACACAGTGTAGATAACATGTCCTATGGACTTTGTGTCACAACCGCACATGTGTAATCTGTCTCCTAAATGCTTTGGAGGGGGTGTGTATGGCTTCATACAGGGAGGTGTCGGATCCCACTGTGTACCTCCCACTTATCCACGAGAGGACTAACACATCTCACCTGTTCTACATGCCTAGGACATCACTGTGGTATACATAGTAAATGCTGGAGGACAGGTATGTAACAGACAGTACACCCTATATGAAACAGGCTCTCCATGCATGTGAAGCACACATTTACTGCGACACACATCATGTGCAGGTTACAAAATGGGATGTAGAGCACGACAATCATAACTGGTGTCAGGCAACTGTCTGTGCTGGACACAGGTCACCACAGCTTGCATATGTGTGAGTTCCCAAAACCCTGGTGACACTTATCAGGGGTAGCAGACCTGTTCACCGATTAGGGAAGCATGAGTACACTGAATGCTGCCATTGTCCTTGTTAGCCTGTTATACACATATGAACCTATGGGGCCATGCACTTATAGTGTTCTACCTTGCAGAAGATATATTTCTGCTGTGCTGACATGCCATCCTGTACTGCTTTATTGCCAGTGTGTCTCTATAGGTTATCCCAACAGACTCCTGAAACAGAAACAGGTCAGTGACACACCTGTCATTGTGTAACTATACAGCCATTACATCATACAACATGAGGTACACAAAAGTATATGGCATACTCTTGACAAATGCCGGCATACAGTATCCTTCATCAACCACTACAAGTGACTGGCAAAACAACACTGTATTGCACAAGTGCATGTTAACTAATATAGTCACCCTGTGCATCAGACACATAGCTTAGTTTCTCTGCATTGATGGCGAGGATGACAGGGATGTGGCACAGGTATCATCACTTGCACAGGTGTTGTGTGGGGGTGCAGGAGGCCTAGGCTGACCCAAACAGTTAACAGCGTGTGAGTCAGGAAGGGAAGCAGGAAAGATAGACCATGGAAATGTGCCGTGTGTGTTTGTAGGTGACCTGTATTTGACAGTGGTGTGTGAGTGTGTGCATGTACACAGACAAGTTCAGTCCTAGCCCTACATGTGTGTATATTTGACAGCTTTGGAACATACATGGTAGAGTTGACAGCTCACTGTCAACAGCCCTGAACACGGAAACTGGCTCTGCCAGGAGTTGCACTGGCAACTCCATGCCCAGCGTCCAAAGTGGTGCTAGTACCTGATGGTGACTGCTGTCTGCTAGGACCATGTCCCTCACAGGAATTCCCTAAACCATGAGCCCATGGCTTGCCACATCATGATGTGGGCAGCACACTATCCTCTGTAGTGCTGGATGTACTGCCACAATGGAAGCATGATTCTACATGGCCACGTGGACTCTCAGCAGATGGGATTGCTGACCCAAGTCCATGAATCTGTTGCTGAACTCCAACCACATGTTCCAGCACAGACAATGTGCAGTCCAAGACAGACATTGTCTCAGCCCACCTTCTATCCACTGCATCAGAAAACTGATCCAGGGTATCCCCAATGCAGTGTAGGCAGTCACGGATGTCAGACTATGCTGCATCCATAACCCTAAGCGCACATCTGGTGTTCTATTTAGAATGTGCTTGTGCCTCCATGATGGCCCAAATCATGCACCAAGTGACTCATGATGTGACACCTGCAACAGGTGGTGGACAGACAGCAGGCCTCCTACAAGCACCCCTGTTAATCTGCCTGTGTGGGACCTCACCAGCTCTCTGGCTATGGCCAGTGTCTACACTCATTGGAGCCATAGTTGCCACACTTTCCTGTTCAATGTCCCCACTCTCTGACTGTCCAATATCTGTGGCCTCTGGGGACAGAGTATGTGTGGGCATACTGACTGTGTGCAGTGCCAATAAAGGCAGAAGAGGGATGTCAACCTCTGAGGCAGATTCATCCCCTGAAACCCCCACCTGTGCCTCATTGTGGTCACCATCATCATCAGAGTCTGAGGAGACACTGATATCAGGTTGTGTAGGGGACAGAGACCAACCCCTCAGGTCACCTGTGATAAGAAAGGAAAAAGCAGTACATTAATACATGCACTATTATGCTCTTCAGTACTATGTTGTGATATATGCAAGGCTCTATACACTGTCATCACTATGTTACACCTGTTAAAAACCCAACCTCATATAATAGGACATGAGGACAGTACTCTTCCCACTAACAGCTTTAGTTAGTTGAAAATAACATCTCATTACACTGTAATCTCATCAGCGAAAATGAGGTACACTGTTGACATTTGTGTAGACTCTGCACAGTTGACAGATATAACACTCTGTATTGTCCTGACAATACCATCACATCTATCAGTGTGGTCACACCTACAAGGCATAGGTATGAGTCGAATATGTGTACAGTCAGAATATATGTGTGTAGTTGGCAATTATGCAGACAGTGCAGCAATGCAGGCAGCAGGCCTAGACAGTCTAGGGATTACAATGCTCTAAACCTACATCTATAACAAAACAATGTCATGCTTACCAGGAGCAGGACCACAGGCTTGGCCAATACCTGAGGGACCTGTGAAAAGTTGAGGGAGAGGTAATCTCAGTACCACCACATGTTCCACCACCACAAGGTAATACATCCATATATCTCATATTTACAGTAGTTACTGTGTTAATTGTTATATTGGTCAAAATCTGAGCATGACAGTCAAACTCCAGTGAACCCCCCCCCCAAAAGCAGACAGATGTGACACCCAAATAAGACTATGTACACCCTGACAGACTGAATGCTATACTATTGCAATGCTGATCAAACTAAGCTTACATGCATATTCCTCTGCTGTGGACACTGTGGCACTCACATCCATGATGTAGGCTGTGATGGATGCCTGGAAGCTGTTGTGTGAGCCTAGATTTGCCAGGAATTCCTCAGTGGCTGAGAGTGGTTGGTCTTCTGCAGGCCCTCCACTGGTGGCACCATGATCCCTGGCTACATCTACTGCTGTTCTGCGTGCTGCACTGATCATGTTCATTGTGCGGTGATGAACCTGCTCATATGTCCTTCCCTGATGACAGTGGCATTGACAATAATGGACAAGGTCAGCCTACAATGACTCCCGCTGTTCCCTGTTGTGCCTCCCCTGGCTAGTAGGACTTCATGGTGTTGAAGGACTGCTTCCACTATTAACTCATTCTATGCATCAGTGAAAGCTGCATGGCATCTTGCATACATGTTCCCTGAAAGACAACAACATGGGAACACATGTCAGGATCACACACATGGAAGTACACTATGCAGAGACACAGCAAGGATAGAATGGCTGGCAATATCCACTGCTTGATCACACATGTCATAGCCCACAATGTACAAACATACTAAGCGTGTGTATGCAACTAGGATACTGGCAATAGTCAGGTATTCTCATGTGTGCCATGCCAGATACTGCTGTATGTTCATACAACTGACACTGGAGTCTATTGTAGTGTGTCCCCAAGGGGCAACCCCCCTGATAATATGTCAAACCAACTGTGCCAAACAAAGAACAGTGTGCTTTTACAACCACTGTAAAGGGAGAGTTCCATGAGCCCAGTGTGCCATATTGATAGTACATATTCCACCCTTGATGTCATGCACATCTTCTGTATGTGTAACAAATCTGGAGATCATTGACATGTCATTACCACAGTTCTAGGAAAGGCTTAATACTGTAATCCCTATTCCTCATAAGTATAGTCAGACATCTGCATCCTGATGTAAACAAGATGCTTACATACCTGTTGGAGTGCAGTACTCCTCTGCTATGTGCTAATAGTTAATACTTTGTGTATGCGTGGTCTGTGTGAGGAAAGTCTCATACAGAATGGTTCCCCATAGCCAGGTGCTTGCCTTTTTAACATGCTTCTCATCAGCTAGTGACTTAGCCAATCTGTCATTCTGAAATGCTAATTGCCACCAACGCAGCTGATTTGCACTATCATCAGCCAACCATATGCAACCACAGTACAATATATAAGGCCTTCATGTAGATTAGGGGCCCTTTCTGATATGTTATGCTGGACATTACCAGGCCCCAGGAGGAGACTACTTCATTGCAGGGGGTAGGTCTGTAGCAGCATTTACATAGAGATGGGTGTGCTACAGGATGCAGCTGCTGCTGCAGGTAATAGGCATAGGCAGAGAGTGTGAACACTTTGGAGGACAACAAGCTATAGGAGTAACTGTGGGAGCTGTGTCAGCCTTGTTGTACAGGCAGAGCCAGAGTGAGGCTACACTTTCTAGTCCAATTAAGTCATGTATTTAAAGTAAGTATGTTAGGCAACAGTACTACTAACAGAGTACTAGGCCACATGTTTGTTGTATCCTTGAGCAACATGGGGGATTAATATAACAATCTGTCCACCATTTGAGCGACTGTCAGGCCATGTGTTACAGTCTGGTAGTATTTTGGAGCATGTATGAGGGCAGTCCATATTACAAGCAGGTGCTTCAAATGTGTATGTTAGGTGTGCAGCTGTGCTAATCAGCATTGTGGGTTTGAAAGGATTGTGTGGTGCACTCTATTAGTGTCCCTCATTTACAGTACCTGAGTTGAATTTCTCTGTGAATGCATATTAATGCATGAAGTAACACTTTATGCACTTATACTTTTGCTATAGGGATATATGAACTGTGTTTCTATCTGCAGGCCTGTGACTTCGATCAGTGAAATGCAAACATTTAGTTTGATATGCATTGTGTGGATAAAGAGTGCATGACTCAGTCATTATTTGCTGGCCTCACAGTTCTATAATTCCAGTGCTACACACCATTGGATTTGAACCCAGGACTGTGTGTGGCAAAATGTACTGTTTGCAAGGCATTTTACAGAATGCACTACTGACTCACTGCTACAGCAAGTGTATTTGCAAGATACATGTGCATACATACAGACTGTGACAAACATTTTCTACATCCATCATTATGTGTGTGGCTTTATATGGACTTATTTCTGCACCAGTGTCCCGGTTAAACATGTATTTTGCCATTAATGCCTTAGCAGGTGTTTTTCTATATGTTGCTGATAAAAGGGCACATTTACCTGCTATCAAAGGCTTCACTTACATCCATTATCATGTCTTTGGCTGTCTAGTGATGTACTATTGCACCAGAGTCCAAGGTACACTCCCATTTTTTCCATTACTTTTTAATCAAGTTTGAACAACATGGCACAGCACTCAGCAATGGTAAAACATGCTTAATGACTTTAAATGGCAATTACCATGTTTTGTTTTAACCACCTGCTTTAATAAAGAGTTGTGTGGCATGGCTGGTTAATGCAGTGTTCTGCAGGTGCGATGGTCTTGGATTAAAAATATGGGACAGGTTAAGTGTGTATTACAATTTTAAAGACACATATAGTCAATATAGCTCTATTTTAGCTGAGTGCAACAAAACTGCAAGACACGGCGTGTTGAGCAGCGTCACGCTAAAAAAATATAAAGAAAAGAAAAAAGGGGCAGAGAGGAAAGTGGTGAAATGGGGTGCAAGCAGGGGGAAAAAATGTAGTGAAAGGCAGGTTGGGATGTGCAGGAAGGGTGTAGGAAAGAACCATAGCTATCCATTTCTTGTACAGCAACAACTGTGCACTTTGACAGAATTTGTAGATGACCTTCAACTCTCACTTGAGAGAGAGGAGTGAGGACACCATAACTGCATTCTCAAGCCAATTGGACCAAATTGCATGTGTCCAGTTGACATGTATGCAGAAGCTGTGTATGTATGGAAAGCTATGTATGGGACAATATTCTTTTGGGGACGGGCGGCCTTTTTTTAAGATGAAAGTGGAAGGGGGAAGGGACATTGGTATGTGTGGGGGAGGTAAGCTGGGTAGGTGAGGATGCATTTGCAGACAGACAAAACAAATAAGGCAGCAGACAGGGGTGGTGTGTGACACATGAGGGGGATGAACATATGGAAGTGAAAGTGAAAGTGAAGGTGTTGTGTAATCTAAGTCCCATGTGCCTCCACAAGGCAGTAGCATGACTCACATCCCCGCTCATCTCACATCCCCGCTCATGGGACTGTCTGCACTGCTCTGTCACTGCCCTGGGGGTGGCAGTGGTGGAGGCTGGGCTACCCCATCAGGTTGTCCAGCATGTTCTCACTCTAGTGCAGGAGGTAGTCAAACCCATGGTAGTCTATCCTGCACACCAAAACTGGCAGCTCAGCCTGGGTGACAACTCCCCATCCACAACCTCTCCCAGTGTGGGGCCTGTCCCCGTCCCGTGGGGTGGTACTACTCAACACCACAGGTAGTGCAGGGGCATCAGAGGGGGCACCACTGGTCTGGCTCCCAGATGTGCTAGGACCTGGTGCCATGGCTGGATGAGGCAAGGTAGGCAGATCAGCTGGAACCGACCTACCTTGACATGCTGTAGTAAATGAGGTATAGCAATAAGGTAAGGTTAGTAATAACCAAACCAGTGTTAGTATTAACAGAGTGGAACATCATATTTATCGGTCTAAATATATGTTAATGTATATTTTGTGTAACACAACATTAAGTAACACAACAGTCAGTATGTTAACAGCATGCCAGTAAGAAGTAAACCATAATGCCAGCAAAACAGTTTAAGAAAATATGTTAATATTGAAGCATAATAAAATATAACCATAACGAATCACATTTTAGAAAAATATAGTTAGTTTAACAAAATATGTTAATATTAAATCATAATAATATATAACAATAATAAATACATGAAGATACGGGGTGGTGAGAGAAAGAAACATTCCATTACTGGCAATACAGACTATATACCTGAAAACACTGATAATAAAATACTCTACAATCATGTAGTGTCAGTTCTGAGTACAGTGACTACAATTCTACTGTAGCTGATGTAGCACGTACATATTGTACCTCTCAAGCTGTTAGCATGTGTCAGTATGAGCCAAGCAATAACAGATTCAGGTACACAGCTACACAGAACACTTTCACATAACACTACCAAGGTGCTCTGTAAGTGGATTTAGTAATATATTGCATTCCAGGTAATCATTTTTCTGGTAATCCTGCTGCAGATGGATTAGGCAGTTTTAATTGTATTATGAGAAATCATGACACTTGAGAGGCATGCTTGTGTACAGTACATAAAGTAGACATCGGTAATGCCTTAGTTGGCAGGCATGGGAATAGAACCCAATAGCTGTGACTGCAGGAGACATCTGCAAAAAGCATAACAATTGACTGCAGCAACTTAGTACAGACATGCAAGGAATATAGCCATACTGGAAATATTTAGACAGATTTATTTAGGTATCAAGAATGCTGCTTAACTATTGGTATTTCTGATAAATGTCTGTGAAATGTAAACACAATCATATTTGCTCATAACATAAGCTACCTCAACTATACACCTTTTGTTCCTGAAATGGAAGAAAATGAGAGCATTATGTGACTGAATTCATTTTGCATTCTTGAACTATTACAGTTTTATACATGACTGCAGTGACAGTAGAACACACATGCATGGCATACAGCCATACTGCATTTATTAAAACAGATTTCTTTTGGAATCAGCAATGCTGCTTAACACTTTATTGGTATTGCTGATAAATGTCTGTGAAGTCCACACACAATATCTGCCAATAGAGTGGGCTACCTCACCAATATATCTCTATTACCTGGAGTAGGAGGAACAGAGAGCATTATGTGACTGATATTAGCCTGTAGACAGTGTTACACTTACTGCAGCAACCTTACCATAGACAAGCAATGCATACAACTCTACTGCAATGGTTATGACAACCCATTCTGGCTGTACACCATTTTGCTTACTGTTACTGGTATTGTTTATTGTTTATTGCAATACAGTTGTTACTGTTCATTTATTGCACTACAGCTCTAACTGCCCATTTATTGCACTACAGTTATACTTGCCCATATATTTCACTACAGTTTTTATTGTGTATACGTTATTGCAGTAAATGCTTTACTCTTTCTTGCTTATTGCACTACAGTTAGCATAATAAATCCATACTTACCACACTCACGGCACAACCTGGCCAGGCGCCCAGCATGGGCCTCAACATTGCAAGTCCTCTCAGCTGCAGCTGTTGTAAAATAAGCACGCCATTATGCATACCAGTTTTGCAGACATTCAGCATGCAGTCTGATAAAACAGTGGAAAACATACTTACATATTTGTGAGGCATTCCTAGTTCATGAGTCTTAGATCCAGGTGTCTAAGTTTCCCCTCTATCTCCTCTTCAGGCCATCAAAATGGTGACAACACTGCTCACTAGTGCAGGGGATACCAGTAGCACTGGTAAGTTCCCTGGCCAACTGGTCCCAGGACTCTGCCTTATATTCTGAGTCCTGGAAACCACCCTGCATCAGCCTGGGTTCATAATGTTTTTACTAGGAGCCCAACAAAGACCCTGGAGTCCTGAACATCCCATCTCTGCGCCCGAAAGCGTGCATCTTCAACAGCACTGACTGCCATCAACAGATGATTAGACTCTAAGGAATGGTGCAGAATTCCTGCCTATTGGCCTTAATATAGGCTGTTTTCCCACTCTTCCACATCACTGAGCAACATTCAAAAAAGTGCTGCATTGCATAGCATTGCACAAACCAGCTAAGCAGAGCCAAGCAGTGCAAAAACTCACAAAACCAAGGTTTTAGCTAAGCTTAGCACCACCCAAACAGCAGTAGCTCTTAGCATGTTTAAGCAGTGTTCAGCATAGTGCAGCAGTGCCATATTTCACAAATTTGTTTTTAAAATTAATCATACATAATAAATTAAATTACAGAAATCTTATGACTGCTGTGGACTTGAACCCAGGCTCTACTAAGCATTCATGTCTAACTCTACCCATTTAGCTACTTGGATATTATGAAAAGTAGTATACCTTATATACTACTGGGCTACCTGTTAGCATTGCTAAGCACCGCCATGCACTGCACAAACATGCTTAAATAGACCCAGAAATAAATAATTAATTACATCCAGTTTCTATTTTTAGATGTCTGTCAGCTGTCAACTATGTAGCTATGAGCGCCGCTCAGCTCTGCAGTGCTCTGTACTCAGCAATTAAAAAAAAAAGAAAAAAGAAAACAATTACGTAGTTATGATAATTAATTGCATTCACTTTCTACTTTTAGATGTGGAGCAGGTGTCAGCTGTCTATATGTGAGCAGAGCTTGGCAATGCTGTGCTGAGCACCATGCAGTGCAAACATATGGAGAGGGGGAAAAAATCATAACAATAAAATATTACACATTTGAGCCATTTCATAGCATTTCAACAGAAGCGGGGAGCATTACAGGGAGCCTCACCCTGAACATAACATCTGACCAGGCATCCACAAACACAGGTAGCCTTTACATTTCTGTCTAATGGATTCAATACCCCTGTTTCTATGCTGTCCCTCAGCAGCACCCCATGATTAATATGCATGGTGCGCTGCCAAGGGGGAACAGTGGCTGTGTACATGGATACATTCCATGTAGGCTCTACACGGTGCCTACATGGATTTTATTAAATCCTGGGGGTTGTCCAGGCCTTAAATCCTTTTAGTAAGGTATCTCTGCCTTTGGACTCTTTTTTACCCACAACTTGAGCTAGTAGATACACTTTGCCAAAAACTTGTTTCACACACTTTAGGATAAAAAACTCATATTTTAAACACACATTAGGACTATGTACCCTTAAATCATACAGAAAAGCCAAAGAGTTTTCAGAGTACAGTATCAGGCCAGGTAGCTTACATTGAAAGACAAAATAAAGCCCACCCTAGACAAAGTCTGAAATGCACTAAAGAAAATGGAGTCAGGGAAAGCAACAGGCTCAGATGAAGTCATGCCAAATATGAACAAGTTGTTGAGTTCACTGTGGAAGAAATTGCTCCTGAGGGTACACATTGGAGCATGTGGAAACAGACATAGCTCAGATGACTGGAAAACAAGCATTCTAGTGCCAATTTGTACAAGAACAAAGGGGGTATTCACAACAGCAAACAGTGGTATCAAGCTCCTGTCACACTGCATGAAAATATGCTGGAGAGGGGACTGATAAATGGATACACAGAAGAGTGGTTCATGTTCAGATCAGGATGCACTACAACTGACTCAATGTTTGCAGTGAGACAAATAATAGAGAAGATTTATTTATCTATTTGACATTTGTTGATTGAGTTAGTCCGACTGACCAGAAGCCCTTTTTCAGCTGAGACCCAGGAAGACAAGCTCAAGTATTACAAAAAAAAAAAACCCCACAAATTACACAAAGTCAAAACGCATTTAAAAAGTATTACAATCAAGGTGAATAAGGTTATATAGTTAATATATGAAAGTATTAACATTCCATTACAGGAGCAAAGGCATTGTACAAATTTTACACCTACTTGTAGGGGATGTAAGGAAAGCTTAGACATTTATAAACATGAAAAATAAAACTTGCAGTCATAGGAAGCTGAACGTGATGAGGAGGAGAGGAACAATGAAATGGAAATAGATTTTAGGAAGATTTTTTGGAGGACCATAATGGTTACAGAACTCATAAGTGAACATGTATAAAGGTCTTTCTGAGGAAAGATTTAGAAGTCATATGTGTATCAGGGGGAGGGCCGAGAGGTAGGAGAGAAAGAAATGGTGGAAAGAGGTGCAAAGGGGGGTTATGGTGGAAGTTTACAATAACAGGTCCAGAGTTTGTAAGGAAGTTTTTGGTAACAATTTTGAATTGATGTAGGTTTTTAATACTTCTGATTTCCAGGGGAAGTTTATTCCAGGATAGAGCAGGAGAGTAGCAGTAGCAGTTTTGTTCTATATTACTATTAAGCTTGTAAATTTGAAGTAGGTTTTGATCTTTGCGCACCTGGAAGGGGTGTAGAAGGAGACAAGTGAGGAGAGATCAGGGCAGAATGAGGAAAGGTACAAGAAAGAATGCAGAATCTGAGAATGAGAGAAAAGTAGTTGGTGGGAAAATTCTAACCTGTTTAGGCTTTTAAGAGAGAGACAATGATGAGAGCTGTAGGATTGATTGCTGGCAAATCTGGCAATTTTGTTATACATAGTTTCAAGTTTAGTTAAGAGTGTAGACTGTAGGTTGGTAAAGATGTGTGAGCCATAGAAGAGGGTTGGGAGGAGGTAGGCATGGGACAGGGAAATTCCAGATTTGTTAGAGATACATTTATTATTTCTATAAAGGAGACCACGTTTCTGGTGGGTTTTCTTGATGCTGTTATAGATATGCAGGTCAGATTTCAGCTCATCATCTATTAGGACCTACAGAAGCTTGGTGTTAGATTAAACTGTAATAGGCGTGTTGTTAAGAGAAGTGATTGAAAAGGTTTTGTTTAAGGTGGCTATAGGTTTTTGGAAGTAAGAGCAAGAGCTTAGTCTTAATAGGACTAACTGGTTGTTGGAGAGCCATTTTTCTATGGATTGGAATGATTTTTGGGTAATAGTGTTTAGTTCACTGAAGGTATCTGCTGTGTTTATAACTGTATAGTCATCAGCATATTGGACAAGTTTTGAGTGAGACCAAGAAGTATGTAAGTGATTGATAAAGATGTTGAATACTAGAGGCCAAAGTATTGATCCTTGGGGTACACTTTGCTTGACAGGAAGAGCAGGGGAGAGAGAGGAGAGCCATTTTACTTATTGGAGTCTGTCAGTAAGGTAACTAGCAAACCAGGATATAGTTTAGGAGGATACATTGAGGTCAGAGAGTTTGGCTAACAAGAGTGTGTGGGAGACTGTATCAAATGCTTTAGAGAGGTTGAGGAACAGGCAAGAGACCAATTTATTATTATCTCTTAGATGGTAAAAGATGAGGAAGAAGTCCAACTGGGCATTCCAAGACTTGGACAAAGCAAATGGCAAGGTCCAAAGAAAGCTAATTTAGGTAATTCTACAATAGTTCAAAGTTCTGGAAGCACTGGCAGAAATAGTGCAGACTATGTACAAATACCCAGTGAGACAAATGCAAGAATTGACAGACATGTTTTCAGAGGGAGTGGGTGTACATCAGGGTTCAGCTATGAGCTCATTCCTCTTCATACTGGTGATGTACTACATCAGCAAACAGGTCAGAGGGGACCTATCAACAAAGCTGCCATATTCAGACTGTGTAACCCTGCAAGTGGTCTCCAAAACAGGACTTCAGCAAATTACAGGGGACTGTAATGTAAAACTGAAGGCACATGAGGTGAAAAGTACAGTTTTGTACCTACCATAAATGTAGATGTTCGAGGATCCACATTGCTGCAGTCCTTACACTTGGGTAGTCCGCTGTCCTCGGTCGGCCCGAATAACAAAGTATTAGGCTGACGTCGGTCAAGGCGCTTAAGACTGACATCAGGACGTCAGGGTACAAATGTGCATGACCGACGTCATATCCTCAGTCTTTTCTTGCCCCAGATGTCAGAAGACCCTAAACAGAAAGGTCAAAACCAAAAGACAGCAAAAAACAACCAACCACCCTTGCACTAATCATATGAACAATATATACAATATCCACAATATGTACAACCCAAACCACACAACCGCCTCTAACAACAGAGGGGAAGGAGGGAGGGTAAATTGGACTGCAGCAATGTGGATCCTCGAACATCTACATTTATGGTAGGTACAAAACTGTACTATGTTCTTCATCTCACATTGCTGCAGTCCTTACACTTGGGTAGAATCCCAAAGCAGAGGTAAGGGAGGATGGCAAAACTATAAAGTAGTAGGAGCTGCCAAAATGCCCTGTAGAATAGCAGTGGCAAACCCAGCCCTAGATTTAGAGTAAAGTGGAAGGTGGTAATGCTTAGAGAAAGTATGCACTGAACTCCAAGTAGCTGCCTCCAAAATATCTTTAGTTGCCACCCCCCTTAAAAAAGCTGTAGAAGTGGCAGTAGCTCTAGTGGAATGAGGCCTAATCTCAGCTGGAATCTCCTTACCATGATGGGAATAACAGAAAGCAATACAAAACCCAATCCACTTAGAAATAGTTTGTTTTGACACAGGCTTGCCCTGAGAACCCAAAGCAAAAGAAACCAACAACTGCTGAGACTGCCTGAACCCTTTAGTTCTGCTCAAATAATATCGCAACTGCCTGTGTATATCCAAGGTGTGCAAAATCTTTTCCCCTTTATTTTGGGGGTTTGCATAAAAAGTAGGCAAATGAATAGTTTGGTTTAAAGCCACACTAGAAACCACTTTAGGCATAAAGGAAGGATTAGTACATAAAGATACCCTATCCTTATGGAAAATTAAGAAAGGCTCAACTGCCATAAGGGCCTGTAATTCAGAAACCCTTCTCGCAGAGGTAATGGCCAACAAAAAAGCAGTCTTCCATGATAAATATTTCAACTCGGCAGTAGCTGCAGGCTCAAAAGGTTGTAGAGTGAGTTTCTCCAACACAAAATTGAGATCCCAAGCAGGAGTAGGAGCTCTACGCGGGGTCTTATATTCTTTGCCCCTCTAAGGAATTGCTTAAACAAAGGATGAGAAAACAATGGTGGGTCACAGTCATAGTGAGCAGAAATTGCTGCAGCATGAATCTTAATAGAAGAGAAGGACAAACCTTTGTCCAGTAACTCAGCAAGATACTGAAGAGCCACACTTAAATTAGGCTTAGCAACATCAAATTCCTTTGCTGCACTCCAAAATAAAAATCTCTTCCATTTATCTGCGTATACTTTCCTTGTACTAGGCCTTCTGGCCTCCAAAATAACATTCAAAACTTGCTGCGGAAGCTGAGACCCTCCAGGGTTTAAAACAGAATATGCCAGGCTGTTAGGTGAAGAGAGTGAAGTTTGACATTGATTAAATGACTGTTCTCTTGAGACAGCAGGTGTGGAATCGAAGGCAAAGGCCACGGAGGCTCCCGAACCAGACTTCTCAGTAATGGGTACCAGTGCTGTCGAGGCCAATCTGGAGCTATTAGAATCATCTTTGGCTTGTCCTGTCTGACCTTTAGGAGTACCTTTGGGAGGAGAGGCAGAGGTGGAAAGGCATACACATGAAGATTGCTCCAATTGAAAGAAAGAGCATCCACTTTCCAAGCTGTGGGATGAAACCTTTTTGTGCAAAACATTGGCAGCTGGTAGTTTAGTGGAGAAGCGAACAGATCTATGTCTGGAGTTCCCCATGACACTGTCAATTTCTGAAATACATGAGGATCCAATTTCCACTCGTGGGGATCCATAATTCGTCTGCTCAACACATCTGCTAAGGAGTTCTGTGCTCCCGGCAGAAACCTTGCCTGAAGATTGAGCTGTAAACTGAGAGCAGTCTCCCACAAAATCATTGCTTGTCTGCATAGAGGATAAGAATGTGTTCCCCCTTGCTTGTTGATGTACCACATGACAGTTGTGTTGTCTGTTAGAACCAACACCTGCCCTGGAAGAAGTAAATCCTTGAAAGCTATTAATGCATATTGGACTGCTAACATCTCCTTCAAGTTGATATGTAGATGTTGTAGTCTGGCAGGCCACGTGTCTTGTATCCACTTTCCATTTATATGAGCTCCCCAAGCTTTGTCTGAGGCATCTGTCATTAGAATCTGACTCGCCTCTGGCCGGGTCACAGAGAGTCCCTTGTTTAGGTGACATTCCTGAGCCCACCACAAAAATTCCTTTTGAATGCAAGGTATTATCTGAATGACAGTGTCCATATCTTGGCAGTGCTGTGTCCATACATTTTTGAGATACCATTGTAGCTTCCTCATATGCAGTTTGGCATTGGGAAGCACCAGAATACAAGATGCCATGAACCCCAAGGCTTGAAGGACTGTCCTTGCAGTCAGCCTGGACTGATGAGACAAATGATGAAAGTAAAGGGAAAGATTCTTTTGTTTGTCCGGGGTCAAAAAGGCCATCTGGGACGCTGTATTCAGTCTCACACCCAGAAAGCACATGTCCTGAGAGGGTACTAGACTGGACTTTATTTCGTTCACAGAATACCCCAGGCATCTTAGCACTGCTATCACATATTGCAAATGATGAAGAAGCTCGTCCCTTCCTTTGGCCAGAATCAGGCAATCGTCCAAATAAGGATAGATCTGTATTCCTTTTAGCCTGAAGAAAGCTATCACTGGAGCCAGAACCTTTGTGAACACTCTGGGCGCAGTAGATAAGCCAAAGGGCAATGCAGAGAACTGATAATGAGAAGTCCCAGCTCGAAAACGCAGATACTTCCTGCAACTTAGCCTGATAGGAACATGAAGGTAAGCCTCCTTGAGATCCAGAGTCACCATCCAGTGATCTTTGCCCAGCAGAGGTAAAAGCTGTTGTAACGTCAACATTTTGAACTTGGGAATGTCCAGATAAGTGTTGAGGATAGATAAATCCAAAATTGGTCTCCACGTGTTCCCCTTCTTTGGTACTAGGAACAGGCGAGAATAAAATCCTAGGCCTACTTCTGGCAGAGGGACCGGCTGTATGGCCCCTATTTGCAGCAGCAGAGAAATTTGTTTGTGAGCCTCTATTCTTTGCTGAGGAGGAACGTCTGGCATGCCTTTGAAAGGAGGCAAGGTATGGAAATAAAACCTGTAACCTTGGTGTATAATATCCAAAACCCATCTGTCCTGGGTAATTAAACTCCAGTTTTCTTTGAAGAGTGCCAACCTTCCTCCCAAAGGTGCTGCCAGACAAGAAGGATCTGGCAGCTGAAAAGGTAGGTCATTGGGCCTGTTTACGAAAGGACTGGCCCCTGCCCTCACCCGAAAACTGTGCAGGTGAACTCCCTGTTCTGGGTCTGAAAGAGCCCTGAGCTCTACCCCTACCACGTCTAGATCTCCCCCTAGACTGTGAATCATAAGAAGGGTACGTCTACCCCTTAGCAGGCCAATTCCTACTAAACTTCGGAGGCTGAACTTGCAAAAAATCTTTAACAGTCTGCATAGACTTAGCCTTGTCTTCCATTTTCTTTAAAACTGCCTTCACAGGTGAACCAAACAATACATCAGACTGTAAAGGAGCATCTAAAATCCTTGTCTTAACATGGTCAGATAAGTTCTGATCCCTCAGCCAGGCGTGTCTGCGAAGAACTGACCCAGTGGCAGCCACCCTAGACGAGGCCTGTACAGCATCAAATCCACATTGTAAAGAATGCTTACCCACCTGTTCAGAAACATGTACCAAATCTTGTAATTCTTTACACTCAATGCCTTCCGCCAGAGCATCTACCTTGGACTTCAATTGAGAAAGAAGATAGTTTTGATATTTCAACATGTGAAACTGGCAATTCAAAGCCCTCATAGCTAAGGTGGAAGAATTATAGACTTTCTTTCCCCATCTATCCAAAGCTCTGGCCTCTTTATCTGGAGGAACCGGATTTTTTACCACAGAGGCCTTGACACCCTTAGGTCCCTGACTAACTGTTTCTGGGTCCGCCCTAGGACTCTTATACAGATATTTATGAGCTTCAGGCACCCTGTAATACCTGTCTGGTTTAACAGGAGCAGGAGGCAAAGAATCAGGATTAAGTGAAGCCTCTGCAAACACATCTTCCACAACATCCAGAACAGGTGGTATAGCCAAAGGCCTATGCTGGGGTAAAAGCAAAAATTCCCTAAGCCTTTTCCTGGAATCAGAGAAGTCCTGACCTTCCCACTTAAAATGTTCCCTCATGGAATGAAGAGTCTCTGAAAAAGAAAAATCCTCTGGAGGAGAAGCAGAAGGAGTAGAATCATCCACATCAGAATCAGAATAGGAGAATACTCCTGCAAGTCTTCAGCCGAAGACTCTGAAACATCCGAAACCTGCTCAAAACTCCCCAACTCTGGTTCCACCCTAGGCCTCTTATCAGGAGGGGGCAAAGAACCTCTAATCAAAGTAATTAAATCTTCTGCCATTTTGAGCATGTGCTTCTTGGGCACAGATCCTGATGAACTAGGAGTGACACCAACAGAAGCTAAACCTGGCCTGCCTCTGGGAGAAGCCTTGGAAACAGAAGGAGAGGGCCTAACCACCCTAGGAAGGGAGGGAGTACAGTAACCTGAGAAGCCCCTTCAGCCTGACCTGCCTCCTGAGAGGCCACATCCTGCAAAATCAAAGTCTCCCCCTGGGACTCCAGAGAAGCCTCCGTGAACCACCGGTTCCACTGGCGCCTCTAAAGAACCGGCGTCCGGCGGACGACTCTTCTTGCCTGGGTTTAGCTGCTTTGTCTTTGCGCTTCTTGAAGAAGCGGCGTCGGAGCATCCGGACGGCATATTGTAATTGCACCGCTTCCAAGACCAACCTGGCACAATCTAACCTTCGCAATAGTGCGCTTATTAAACCTAGCACAAAGGCGACACCCAACAACGTCGTGCTCAGGCCCCAAACAAGGAATACACAAAGTATGATAATCTCTATGCGGTATATGTTTCCCACAAGAAATACAGTTATTCACTTTTTCTGACATCCGGTAAACCACTGAGGCAAGAAAAAACTAAAATATTCCCCAACGGGGTACTTAGCCAACTTTGACTTGGTCTGAAACTCCGAATTCGAAAAATTTCAGAACGCCGAACGGCACTTGCAACGCTGCTTCTGCATCGGACCATGCGGCAAAAAAGACTGAGGATATGATGTCGGTCATGCGCATTTGTACCCTGACGTCCTGATGTCAGTCTTAAGCGCCTTGACCGACGTCAGCCTAATACTTTGTTATTCGGGCCGACCGAGGACAGCGGACTACCCAAGTGTAAGGACTGCAGCAATGTGAGATGAAGAACATCTGAATATATACAAGACAGTTGTGTCAGCAATGGGAAAATCAGGAGAAGCAGAAGACTGAGGTGGAAGGAAAAATTGTGGAACACGTTAACAGCTTCAAGTTACTGGGAGGTATGGTTGAGAACAAACGAAATCTGAATGAGGATATTAAAGCTAAAATTAGAGGTGCTGCAACAAAGTGACACAATGTGTCAGGGAATGTATGCGACAAAAGCATGCCAAAGAAGATGAAAAGTAAAGTGTAAAACATGGTGGTGCAACCTTTGTTTCTGTATGGCACAGAAACCTAGGCAGTGAAGGCAGATTAGCTGAAGAAGCTTGAGGTGAGGGAGATAAACTGCCTGACATGGGTAGTAGGATGTACAGTGTGGGAGATATGAAGAAATGAGGATATCAGAGTGGAATCCAAAGAATGTCCAGTTTTAGAGAAGGGCAAGGAGAACAGATTACAATGGTTTGATCTCATGTGTAGGAAAGTAGAAGATGGTTTGGTAAAGCAAATTTAGGGGAAACAGGAAGCTGGCAAGAGGAAATGAGAGCATCTAAGAGATGGATGAATTGCATGGGAAAATATCTGCAACTGGAGGGCATAACTACAGAAGAAGATAGGAGAGTGGTACTGCCTCACGATGATTGGTGACAGATGATTTGACACTCCTATCCCATGAAAAGGGGGCTGATGATAATTGATGATTATTATTAGGCCAAATAGGCTAACTGCATACAAAGTGGACATGTCCTTCTTGGGGAGAATATATCTGAGTAGGATTTATAACAGATATACACAATTCTTGACACAGTTATCTTTTTGCCAGTTCATTTGCAGCCTTTAAGTTTTAAATGCATGGATGTGTTTGAAATGGACAATTGGTTCCATTGTGCTGACCAAAAGTTTGCCCCCTTAAAAACTAGCTTATATAACATGGCTTACATGGTGCATGCTAGGACATACCCATGAGCACTAACAGATGTTTGTTTTTCTTTGTATTATCAGTTCAGGAACTTCAGTGTTGCTGAAACGTGTTCTTTAATTTACTTTTGTTTAGAAATAATTAACCATTTTATTAAATATTTTGTTTTACTCTATCACTTTTTAAATATTTTTGTTTTACCCTATCACTTTGCACTTAAGATATACAATCACAGGTATAGGGTTGAAGACCATGATTGTTATAGTGTGTAAATAAGGAGCTTGAAAGAATAGGACCAATAATTTTGACTGTAATTAAACAAGGGTTTGGGTACGTAGATGCCCTTTCTGCATCCTAAACTATAAAGTAAAACTTATCCTGTAAAATCTAAATATGAAAGAAGTACAATTTATTACTGATGGAAAATAAATCAGTTGGACACTAGTTAAGTAAAAAGGGGAAATAATCAAAAACAGACACCGGAAGATATAAGGAAGAAAATGAAGAAAAAATATATAGTTAATTAATGATGAAGCATATTGCATTGTAAGGGATAAGAAAATAAAGATGTATAAAAAACAGTTTGAAAAGTTAACATGAAATCAGGAATTTAAAATTGTGTTTCTTCCAATAAAATAATGACACTAAGGTAAGTGAATACTGCCATGGTTGTTCTTCCGTATCACTCACACGCACACCAATAGTACCTACTGCATGTTTTTGGAGAGTGGGAGGAGACTGGAGCATTTTGACAAAACAGAAGCGAACACAGGAAATACATGCAGAATCTGCACAGAAGACATCCCAGCTAAGAATCAAATGGGAGAACCTCTTGCTGTGAGGCAACAACTCTAGCTGCTACACTGCTGTACCGCCCTCTGGAATTTTATTTTGTTAAAAGTTTTTGAAATTGTTCCTTGTTAAATACTTTTATAGATGGTGTGTAACAAAGCAGTGGCTTGAAGTTAATTATTTGCTTTATGTCTCAGCTTGTTACATAAAAATAAAATATTCTGAATGTAGTTGAATGGTTTTGTCTACTAACATGCTTACTGTGATGAGGGAAATACTTAAATATTGATTTACACACAAGTTCTACTAGGAATAACGGTAGCTTAGCTTATGTTTTGGCAAATGTGCCATATGAGACTACTTTAAGTTAAACTATATTATCTAGCTTTTTTTCATGATTATATATGTGGCTCTTGTCAGCTAGTTTGATTATTTTGAAAATGCTTTTAGAAACATAACCTAAAAGCAGAAATTTTGAATTGTTGAGGTTATAACCTTTTAGGTTATGTATTCACTTGTGTTTTCATGATTTCTGCTTTTATTTTTTAATTTTTACAGCACTGACCTTTTGATTATACAACGTTGTTGAAGTCTATGAACTGTAACTGAGTTTCCATTTTTAAAATAGTTGTGTCTTATGTGCTGCTACGTGAATACACTTTTTACTGTTCACATTCTTCCATTGGCTATAATCCAACATTATTGTTATTATTTCTAATGCTCAATTTTTTATTACAAACTCCAAAACTGCGATTGGAAGTTTGTGCAATATGCTACGAAGCTTTACTTATATTATCCTACCCAAGTATTGATTACAACAGTTCGCTAGGGAGATTGCTATCAAAAGCCAATCGTTTAACACTAGGTTTAGGATTAAAGTAAGGACTAGAGTTAAAGTTAATTTTAGGATTAAGGTTGGGTTTAGGGGTAGGGGTAAAGGGGTTGTAGAGGATTGTTGTGGCCTGAATGGATGCATTCTCTAATGTTTGCAGTTATGATTCTGGTAGCATTTGTGAGTGTGTGTGTGTGTGTGTGTGTGTGTGTGTGTGTGTGTGTGTGTGTGTGTGTGTGTGTGTCTATAAGCTACCACTTATTGTCTTTTCAACACTGCATTCATAGGTTCATAGCTGTGTACTAGGCTAATGGCCCTGGAGCATGGAGCCTTTATAAATCTAGTTCATAGGATTACCCTGACATCGTGCCACCCGACCTTAGTTCTCAGTACCTCTGTCAAGTAGAGCCACTGGAGTGACCCCCGGGATGAAGTTTCTATTTTCTATCCACTCATCAAGGTTTCTCTTGATGACGGCCAGTGAGGTGCTCTGTTTGACATGTATGGGAAGTCTATTCCATAGCAAGGGCAGTCTCTGGGTTATGAACCTGTCCCTCCAGCATGTTCTGTTGATTGTGGTAATGAGGTTGAGATTACTGGAGCGTGTGGTGCGGAGGGATTGGGATTTCTTTAGATGTAGCATTTCTAACAGAGCTGGATCAGACATGGCTTTGTATGTCAAGCAGAGATCGCCTCTAAGTAGGCGATATGAGACAGAGAATAGTTGGAGTTTTTTGGGTCTGTCAGTATAGGAAAACAATGGCATTACTTTGGCAAATTAAGCTAGATTCCCAGAAGACATTTCTGTAATCACTTATTCCTTATTCTCATTATGCCTTTATTACTGTAATACCCCTTACCTAGATCTTCCACGTCAACCTAAGCTGCCTCGAGCATATATAGAACTTTGTGACCATACTTTGGAAGGTTTATTTCTGTTAAGATTATATCACACTTGGGCTGTGGACCTGCAATGGCAGGAAGTCGGTACACAAGCTATCATTTTTAAATTATCAAGCCACACACAATCTCATGCCCATTAATGTAGAGGAGCTTTTGACCACAAACCAGCTGTTTGCCCACTGTACTCCACTCATCAGATCAGAAGCTGCAGGTGATTTCCAGACTGTGAGCAGAGACCTAAGGTAGCCATTCATTTAAGTACCAAGTTCCTCTCCAGTGTAATTTACTATCTAACCATCTTCAAGCATGCCTCCATGACTGTCATTAAAAGGACCCTAAATACAAATTTATTTTATAAAGTGTAATTGTCGTATGGCAAGTTTTGATTTCATATGCTTAATGTTTATTTAGGTCATTTATATTTGAATGTTTTATGTGTATTTGTTGCATTTATTTTACTATGGGTTTTAGTGTTTTAATATTATCTTCTACTATATTTTCCTTGCTGTACAGTGTTTAGTCTTTAAACACCTTAATAAGCATTATTTTACATATTTTGCTTCTGGGCTTTGCCAGGATATTAATACCTGATTGGTCCTTTTAGTGGGGCCAATGACATTTGCAAAGAACATTGGCTTTATAGGCAGAAGGAAGCTGCTAGTTCTTTAGTGGGTGATGTTAAATCTCACAATTTTCAGGTTGAACCAGTATTCAGATCCCCATTTAAAAGCAGAGCTTTTTTGTTATTCATTTTTATAATGTTGTTTGGATTAGAAAGGTGGTTTTTACACTGTTCAGATAGTGCTATGTGCTAAACACCTTGAAAAGTCATAGTATTATGAATTTATTTTTATTATAGTTTGATTTCATGGGTTTTAGTATACACAGTGTATGAGGAAGGTATGTGTGTATGTCTGCATTTTGAGTAGGGCTACAGCAGGGTAACCCTTAGCCTGTTAGTATATTTACACTCATAATAGTATATGGAGAAACAAATGCTTGCAAAGCTGTCCTTTTATGGAATATATTCAGTGGTAAGCTGTTGATTTTTAATTGGGGTGTGCAGATCATTTTAGTAAAGGTGCATCTTCTTAATGAGGCTGATTGTCTTTCACTGCTTATTTATAAGTTTAGCTTCCAGAATGAATAATAAATAATAACACTTGCACATAAGCTGTTATCTTTAACTGATACTGTAGAGCATATGTCTTAGAGCAATATAACACAGGCAAGAAAATTAGTGCTGGTTCTAGATTTTTTAGACAATGGGATTTCTTCACCTATAAATAGATTACAAAACTGGATGTAACTAAAACAATACTTTTTTTGGTTAATGTTCTTTGTTCTCCTATTTTTATTTCTTCTTTTTTTGTCCTTCTTAGCTTTTTAGAAGTTTGAATTTTTGTTGTTTTCAGTTTAGAAAGCGGTCTTTGTCATGTTAGGGAGAATGCAATTGCACTTTAATTTTCCTACTCTTGCATTAGTAAATCACATGTGACTGAACACAACCTGACAGTCCAAAACACTGAGTAGGCCATACAGAATAATGCTGAGTTAAATAATATTTTTGGAGTATATGACTTGTAGATGTTCAAGGGACCAAGCCCCCTTGCACTGCCTGAAATGAGGACCTATGCTGCAGCCCACTTTACTTTTATATTTTAAAGCTAGAGTCACACACCTTTAGGGATATGAATACTTAATTTTACAATAAATATTCTCTATCTGTTTTGTATGGTTGAACAGACACCCCAAATATATATATATATATATATATATATATATATATATATATATATATATATACACACACACACACATTTGTGTGTGTGTGTGTGTGTGTGTGTGAGTGTGGGTCTAGCCCCTCTAGCTATGGATATACTAAAATAATTGTATCTTAAGTATATTGATGTGCAAAAGGTTGACAAAAAATTTTGTCAATGGAGCATGTTCACAACCATGTTCATGCACTAAGAAATAACCTTTGGACATGCAATGCTAAAATCATGTTTTTCGCAGGTGGGAAAGACTCCTTGCACTCTCATGTGGGGCCCTCAACACCTTCTAGATATGTAAATAATCCAACTACAAGATCACACAATACAGGGGAAAGGGCATACCCCCAAAACCATGTTATTATAGCAAGTTTGCACAAATGTTCAACTTTCCCGTCGACCAAATGAAGTTTACATCAACAAGAATCTGTTGACTTTACCACTTCACCACCATTTACCAATGTAAGGGATCCCATGTGTGTGTATGTATGTATATATATATATATATATACACACACACACACATACATATATTTTTTATGCATACACATAGATAAGATATTTTGCTAGCTTTGAATGTGATTACATTTGTGTAGAGTGCATTTCTATTTTATCCATGTCCCATTGAGTGTTTTCATGCCATAGGTGTATTTACATTAAATAATGAGCACAGACAAAGATACTTCAGAATTTCAGTTCAATTACCACTTCAGGATCAGTGACCTGTGAGGGGCAACTGATGCCATAAGACAGCAAAAGATCAGACTTGTATATATGTCTAGTGTATGCATTTAGTTGACTCTTAAGACATTTGTCATTCATTCATTTTCTTATGTCATCCTTACCCTACTCATGATAGTGAATGCAGTAGAGAGCCTGTGCTAGTGAGTAACAAGTGTAGGGCATGGAACCACTCATAAATGGTACAGTAGCTCCTTAGAAGTCACATACAAAAAATGCATACACATACCTATGGGCAAGTTGTAGTACCAGCAGTTCAACCTATTGGCATATCGCTGGGATTTAAAAAGAAATAGGAATCACGGCAAAATCCCATACATATGGGCACAGGGAAGGCAAGCAGACTGTGCAGAGAAAGTACCTCAACTAGGGATCAAACCAGAGGACCAAGCACAATGATACAGCAATGCTGAGTTCTATGGTGCTCGCTTATTTCTGCATTGCACTAGCATGATAATATTTGTATAAATATTTATCCTATTTTTCATCAGCTACTACAGATTCAGCATTTCATTCTGATAACAATCAGCACAATTTTAATATCATGCAGATCTGGTATGTAGTCATACCCCAGGATTTAATAAACTCCGTGTAGGCTCCATGTAGAGCCTACATAGAATGTACCTGTGTACACAGCCACAGTTCACCCTCGGCAGTACGCTATGCATATTAATGATGGTGAGCTGCTGAGGGACAACATAGTAACAGAGATATTGAATCCATGTAGGCAGAAGTGTACAGACTGGTCAGATGTTATGTATAAAGTGAGGCTCCCTGTAATATTCCATGCTACTGGTGAAATGTGCTGTGTATGAATAGTTTGTGTATTGAATGTATAAAGTGTGAATTTTTTAATTTATTTTTTTAATGGCCATTTACATGGGGCGGTGCACAACAATATCAAACCACTCTTATACATAGACAACTGATACCTGCCAGACATCTAAAAATAGAAACCAGATGTAATTAATTATGATTTTTTTTTTTAAATGTCTGTTTGCACAATGTGGCGCAGACATCAGCAATACTAAGCTGTGCTTACACATACACAGCAGACACCTGCCAGACATCTAAAAATACAAACTGGATGTAAAAAAAAAATACTTGTTTTCCCGCCTTTCTAAGCTAGTATAGTCCAGTTTTCAGGTTAGTGCTGAATTCAGGGCTGTGTTACAAGTTTCTGTGTTTGCCCATACCTTACTTGGATAGAAGGAAGTTTCTCTGTTCACTGTGAGAGAGGGAGCTTTGAGCAGCCTATCTGCCTCGGAGGAGTGGTTTCAGCCTAGAAATTAGTAGTTTATTGGCCATTTTGGGCTAATTTCTATCTCTTTCATTTCCCTGCTATAAAACCCGCATTTGCATGGTTTTTGTACTAGTATACAGCTCAGCAAGCTCCTGCCTGGTGCCCCTGCAGAGTTCTACAGCAGCAGAGAGACAAAAGAGAGACTTTGGAGTGATTAAGTATCATTTTTCTACATTTTCTTGCTGCCTTTAGCTAATTCCGCCTAAAACACCGATTTTCTAGAGTTTCTGTGATTTAAAAAGCTTGTTTCAGCTACATATTGTACTTATTTTACTGCCTGCACTTTAACAAAGTTGTTTTTGTGTTTAAATTACCCGTTTAACTGTTGTAGTCTACACACTCAAGTGTGATAGCCATTTCTATGCATTTAAAGTGTTTTTTTTTATTGTATCTGCTTTATTTTCTGAAAAAACCCCAAAAATATACTTGTTTTCCAGCCTTTCTAAGCTAGTATAGTCCAGTTTTCAGGTTAGTGCTGAATTCAGGGTTGTGTTACAAGTTTCTGTGTTTGCCCATATCTTACTTGGATAGAAGGAAGTTTCTCTGTTCACTGTGAGAGAGGGAGCTTTGAGCAGCCTATCTGTCCCTGGAGGATTGATTTCAGCCCAGAGATTAGTAGTTTATTGGCCATTTGGGGCTAATTTTTATCTCTTTCATTTCCCTGCTATAAAACCCACATTTGCATGGTTTTGCACCCTGGGCAGTGCTGGTTAGCTAGGGTATAACTATTCCCAGCTCCACAAAGTCTACTCTTCAATTTTTCCCTTGGAACTAGACAAACTTTCAACTTAAGCACTCAAACCATTCACTTCTCATACTGGCACTTGCTCAAAACTCATAGCAAGCACTAATAAACCTTGGCACTAGACCCCCCTATACTGTAGAGAAGGACAAGGCTCTCTATTCGACCTTACCAGTCAATCAATAAAACAGTTCACTGTACCTATCCAGGCATGTCCAAAGGGCAGATTCAGGTGTACTCCCCGGTCCAACTGGTGAATCTGGGCATTTTGAGGCAATGTTACAATTGCCTCATGTACACAGACAACCCTCTCCTCCTTCCACCAAACACTAATACATGCGAGAGATGCAATTATACAGCCAAACTGGAGGCTAAACTCTCTCAACCCAGGACTGGACCAGGCAGTCAAGAGGAGAAGGGAGTTACTTGCATCACACCACCAGTCTCACATAGACCTATGAAACCAACACCAGCAAAAAACACACATAAATACATGAAAACATACTCGGAGGCTCTAAATAAAAATCTGCAGAAGCAACAGAGACCTCCAAAGCAGACATCCAAGCAACTTCCACCCCCCAGCACAAACCATGAAACACATACTTCACAAAACCAGTGTGCCACACAATCACAGCCCTTAAGGTAAAATAACATACTCAACACACTAGTAATAGGTAGCTCTATAGTCAGGCACACTGACGTCCCGCTCAGTAGGCTGAACAAGGAGAAGGTTACTGTTAGCTGCCTGTCGGGTGCCAGGATCCGCCACATAACACAAGCACTCAGGTCACTCCAGAGCAAGTACAAATATGGCTCTGTCATTGTCCATGTTGGTGTGAATGACCTGAGCCATACCGCCCTGGACTACATGAAAAGAGACATGGAGGAGCTCTCTGATCACATAGCCCAGGCCGTTATGACCCTGACCCTGAGTAGCATCCTGCCCTCACCAAGAATGATACCATGGTATAGAGAAAAAATAATCAATTTCAACAATTGGCTAAGCTTCTGGTGTCATTCAAAGGGAATCCAGTGTCTGTCAGCCTGGGATGACATGCTCGACAAGCCACGCTGCTTCGCTAGAGATGGCTTGCACCTGTCACCCTTAGGCTTTCGAATACTGGCCAAGGCTCTTGCCACCCCCATAGTGCCTTTTTTAGGCACGGCTCAAAAGACAAACCCACCGCCGTAAATAGCACAAATAACAAAAAACTAAGGGTAATGCTGCTACTCAATGCCAGAAGTCTAAACCTCAAAATGCATGCAGTCGAGGCACTCCTCAGTATGGAGAAAATCGATATATGTGCAGTAACAGAAACCTGGTTTAAGGCTCCAGAAAGCACCCCGGCACTACCAGGCTACAACTCATACCATACATTTCATCCACAAAACCCGGACCGAAATACAAAAGGTGGGGGTGTATCCATATTCATCAAGGATACCCACACCTCCAGGTTAGTGGCACAGCACGATGCTTCAGAGATCATCCACGTGCAACTAACAATCGGCAAAACTGCTATTCAAATTATAGCTTGCTACAGATCACCCACCATGTCCCAAAACCCCCACTCCGCATTCCTGGAAACACTGGGAAACATAAAGGTCCTACCAAAAAACGTTATATTGGGTGATTTCAATTACCCAAACATTAACTGGGAGAACTACTCAAGTACAAACTCCCTTGCCCAACATTTCCTAGAATTTATAAACTCAAACTCCCTGGATCAACTGATCAACACCCCCACCAGAGGTGACAATATATTGGACCTGGTCATCACCAACATGGGCGATCGGTGTTCCACACCGGAGGTCAACCCCTCGCTGGTTAGATCTGACCATAAACTAATCACTCTGGATATCCACATTTCTCCACCACCCCTGGTCAAAGAAACCACTGTGAAAAACTTTTCAAAAGCAAACTTCACGTTACTTAAGACTGAGGTGGGAAGTTTCAAAGCCCCCATGCTAAAGAATAACTCTGTCCAAGCTGCAAAATCCTTTACTAATGCACTCTACGGGCACCTACAAGAATGCATGGATCGTGCTATCCCAAACAAAACCAAGACTCACTCCTCCAAGAAAAGGAAACCAGTCTTATGGATCCCTGCCATAAAGAAGCTATACAATAGAAGGAGGAAAATAGTACAGAAAAGAGTAAAATCCCAAGAAGGGAAAACATCCCTGATCAGTATCAGCAAGAAACTACATTCCCTCATAAAATCATCCAAGGCTAGCTTCAAAAGAAAAATTGCCATGGACTCCAAAGATAACTACAAGGCATTCCTTAGCTATGTCAAGAATCTAAGTGGCAATTCTCAGATCTGCTCAGAGTTAGTGCAGAATGGCATAAAATACACTGAACTGACCGATATAGCCAACATCCTGGCAATCAGGTTCAGTGCAAACTTCACCCCCTCTCACCTCCAAAAGGGCCCATAACTATACCAGAAGAATGTATTGCCCCTGAAATCACAGACACTCAGGTTAAAACAGCCCTCTCCAAAGCCAAAAACACAGCATCAATGGGACCGGACAGTATCCCAGGCTGCGTCCTACATGAGCTCAAAGATGAACTAACCCCTCACCTAAACACACTGTTTAAACTCAGCCTCTCCACAGGCTATGTGTCCACAGAGTGGCGCACAGCAACAGTTATTCCACTCCACAAAGGTGGAGCCACAGTGGACCCCAGGAACTATCGCCCTATAAGCCTGACTAGCTTGGTCTGCAAAAGCTATGGAGTGCATCATCATGGATCTCATTAACAGAGACATTGGAAACCTCCAAACACTGGACCCTACCCAGTTCAGCTTTGTTAAGAGCAGACCATGCCTCCTAAACCTGGTGGACTTCTTTGAGACAGTTACCAAGGCTATAGATGAGGGAAAGGTGGTCCACACAGCCTACATAGACCTTGCAAAGGCCTTTGACACCATTCCTCACTCAGGTATTATAGACAAGCTCACCAGCCTGAACATAAACCCCTGTGTCACGAGATGGGTTGCCAACTGGCTCAAGGACAGAACCCACATGGTAAGAGTTGCGGGAGCTAGGTCTGACTCTAAACCGGTTACAAGTGGCACTCACCAGGGCTCAGTTCTAGGACCCTTCCTGTTCGGCATATACTTCTAAGAGGTACAGGCAAGCACAGGAGGACTATGGCTGACCAAGTTCACAGACGACTGCAAACTAAGGGCTATAACTGACTCTCTGGCTGACACAGAGATCCTCCAAAAAGGTCTCACTGAGACCGATACCTGGTGTCAAAACCATGGCCTCAAGCTAAATGCCAAAAAGTGCATAGTCATCCCCTTTGGAAAAAACAAAATACCCACAAACTACCACATAGGTGGTAGCCCCCTAAATATGGAAGACGTAATAAGGGATCTGGGGACCCAAGTAGATAGTAACCTCTCCCTTGATAATCAGATTGCCAAAGTGGTTAGAAAATCCTTCTACGTGGCCCACCTAATCACAAAACGTTTTGCATCCAGATCGAAAGAGGTCATTGGGCCCCTCTATGCATCACTCATCAGACCCATCATAGAGTACAATGCCCCATTTGGGACGTACCTTACATGACACCTGCAACAACTGGAAAGACCACAGAAGTACCACACCAAGAGGAACACTGGCCTCAAGCAGATACCCTATGCAGCTCGACTGAAGAAACTCCAGCTGTACTCGGTTGCGTAACGCCTACTCAGAGGTGATCTCTGCCTGCCATACAAGGCCATGTCCAACCCAGAATTGATGGACATGCTCCACCTAAAGAAAACCATATCCCCTCGAGCCACACGCTCCAGGGATCTAAATGTCACCACAACAATAAATAGGACATGCTGGAGGGATAGATTCCTGTCCCAGAGACTTCCCATGCTCTGGAACAAGATTCCAATCTACATTAGGCAGAGCTCAGTGCTAACCCTCTTCAAGAGAAACCTTGACGAGTGAATGGGAAGCAGAAAGTTTACCCCAGGGATCACTTCAATGGCTCTGCTGGACAGAGGCACAGGGAACTAATCTAAGGGGGTGGCAAAAGCCAACACATTCCGGCTAGGCTTATAAATGCCTTCGGGCAGATAGACTAGTACCTACCTATGAACCTATAATTAATTATTTGTTTTTGCTTTTGTTTACACCATTTTAAGCCTGTTTGCATGGTGCCCCACAATTGCTAGTAGTGTATGTGAAGGTATACTACTTTATATACTATTCAAGTAACTAAATGGGTAGAGTGATGGCCTAAAGTTTTGTAGGTCCTGGGTTCCAGTCCCTAGCACACATATCATTTGTTGAATACAATGTAAAATTTCTTTTAAATTAAAATCAATATTTTTACATTTCGGAGAGCTGTACAGTGCTAAGCACTGCTTAAACATGTTTAATGGCTAATATTGTTTGCACATTGCTAAGCTTTGCTAAAACCATGGTTCTGTGAGTTTTCGCAATGCTCAGCTGTGCTTAGTTGGTTTACATGATGCTAAGCACCGTGGCACTTTTTTGAATGTTGCTGAATGATGTGTAAGGGTGGGAAAACAGCCTATATTAAGGCCAATAGGTAGGGATTCTGCATCATTTGTTGGAGTCTGCTTATCTGCTGATATGCCAGGCAGTGTTGGAGAGGGTGCATGCTTTCAGGCACAGAGATTGGGTGTGCAGGAGCCCAGGCTTGTTGTTGGGCTCCTCATATGGAAGTATGAACCTAGGCTGCTACAGGGTGATTACCAGGGCACAGAGTATAAGGCTGAGGCCTGAGATCACTTGGCTAGGGATCTTAACAATGCTACCGGTATCTCCCACACTGGTAAGCAGTGTCATCACCACTATGACAACCTGAAGTGGGGAAAGAGGGGAACATTGGACACCTGGGTCCAAGAGGCTTGGGCTGGGCATGCCCCACAAATATGTAAGTAATTTTTCCACTGTTTTACCAAAATGCAAGCTGAATGTGTGCAAAACTGGTATGCATAATGGTGTGCTTCTCTCCCAACAGCTGCAGCTGAGAAGACTAGCAATATTCAGTCCCATACCGGGTGCCTGCAATATTCAGTCCCATGCTGGGTACCTGCCCAAGTTGCACTGTGAGTGTGGCAAGCACGATTATATTAAGCTACCTGTAGTGCAATAAGCAATAAAGAATAAAAAAAATGTACGACAATAAAGAATAAACAATAAAAACTGTAGTGCAATAAATGGGCAATTAGAACTGTAGTGCAATAAATGAACAATAACAACTGTATTGCAATAAACAAGAGAATTATCAGCCATACCAGTAAAGTGTTAAGCAGCATTGACGTTTCCTAAATAAATCTGTCTTAAATATTTGCAGCATGGCTGTATTCATTGCATGTGTGTTCGACTGTCACTGCAGTCAAGTATAAAACTGTGATAGCTCTACAATGCAAAAGGAATGTCCTGTAAAATGTTTTTTCTCAACTAGTAGTATGGTTCAGTGTTGTCTCCAGGCCAATTTCAGTCACATAACGCTCACATTTTCTTCCACTCCAGGAACAAAAGGTATATGGCTGAAGTAGCCCACTTTATGAGCAGATAGTGGGTGTAGATTTCACAGAAAATGATCAGCAATACCAATAAAATGTTAAGCGGCATTGTGCATTCCTAAATAAATATGTCTTAATACTTTCAATAGGGCTGTAGTTATTGCAAGTCTGTTCTAAGTTTCTGCTGTCAATTATTACATTATTTGCAGATGTCCCCTGCAGTCACAGCTATTGGGTTCTGCTCCCATGTCTGCCAGCTAAGGCATGACGCCTGTCTAGTTTATGTAATGCACACAAACATGCCTCTCAACTATCACGATTTTTCATAATGTAATTACAATTGCCTAATCTGTCTGTTCAACGATTACCACACAAATGATTACCTGGAATACTCTATATTTATAAATACATTTATATAACACCTTGGTAGTCCACATTATGTGAAACTGTTCTGTGTAGTTGTGTACCTGCATTTGTTACTGCTTGGCCCATACTGTCCCATGCTAACAGCTTGAGAGGTATGCATGTGCTATGTCAGCTACAGAAGAATTGTAGTCACTGTACTCACAACTGACACTGCACACATGTAGAAGTTTGTAATTGTACTCTGTGTAGTAATATGACCTGCAAGGTAACTGATGGTATGCTTTTCTCTCTCTCTCTCTTTCCACCCCTTATCTTCTTTAATTTATTATTGTTATTTATTATTATGATTCAATATTAACATATTTTGTTATGCTAACTGTGTTACTGGCCTTCTGGTTTAATTCATACTGGTTTGCTGTTAACATACTTACTGTTATGTTATTTAATGTTGTGTTACACATAATATACCTTAATATGTATTTGGGTTAATAAATACCATGTTCCATTCTGTTAATACTAACACTGGTTTGGTTAATACTAACTTTAACATATTGTTATAACTACTTTACTACAACACATCAAAGTTGGCCAGTTCCTTTTGATTCGCCTACCTTGCCTTCTCCAGCTGTGGCACTGGGTCCCAGCACATCTGGTACCCAGCCTGGTGGTGCTGCCTTTGCTGCCCCTGCACTACCTGTGGCATACCACCCCATGGGATGGGGCAGAGCCCCCTATGGGAGTAATGATGGAGAGGGAGTTGTCACCCATGACGAACTGCTGAGTTTTGTGCACAGGCTCATCTACCATTGGTTTGGATGACACCTGCATTAGATGGAGAGCATGTTGGCCATCCTGGTGAGGCAGGCTCACCCTAGAGCCCAGCCTCCCTCACTGCCACCCTCACGGCAGTGACAGAGCAGTGTCAACAGTCCCACGGGTGGGGATGTGAGTCATGCTGCTACCTTGTCGAGGCACATGGGACTGAAATTCCAAAACACCCTTTCCATGCAAGGTGTTTACCCCCCTTGTGTCACACACCACCCCTGCCTGTTTCTTTCCTGTCTTGTCTGTCTGCAAAAGCTTCCTCACCTACCCAACTTACCCCCCCATGTACCCATGTCCCTCCTCCAACATTCCACTCTCACCTTAAAAAATGGGCACCTGTCCCCCCAAAAAAATGCCCCATAATTAGCTCTCCATTTTGCACATGTCTCCACTGGACACACATAATTTGGTCCAATTGGCTTAACAATGCAATTATGCTGTCCTTGCCCTTCTCTTTGTGGCGGTTAGAGTCCAAAGTCATCTACAAATTCTATCAAGGCGCACAGTTGTTGCTGTACAAGAAATAGATAGCTATGGTTCTTTCCTACACCCTTCCTTGACATACTTACCTGCTTTTCACTGTGTTTTCCCCCCTGCTTGCACCCCTTTGCACCACTTTCTTATCTCCCCATTTTTCTTTTTTTATATATTTTTAGCATGACAGTGCACTACGCACCATGTCATGCAGCTTTGCTAAGCTCAGCTAAATGGAGCTATATTGATATATGTGTTTTAAATAATAAACATGTACAGAATAAACACCTTTCCCCTACTTCAGACTCATGACCATCACAGCTGTAGGGTGCTGCATTATCTGCCATGCCACATAGCTGTTAATTAAAACAGGTTGTTTAAGCAAAACATAGTAAATGCAGGTTACAGTGCTGTATCGTGCAAACCTGCTTAAAGATAAATGGAAAAATTGGGATTGCACCTTGGAGTCTGGTGCAAGAGTACACTACTAGAAAGCCAAACACACAAGAATGGATGTAAGTGAGGTCACAAATAGCAGGTAAATGTCCCCTTTTCTCAGCAACATTTACAAGTACATTTGCTAAGGCATTACTGGCAAAATACAGGTACAACAGGGACCTTGGTGCAGAAATACATCCATATAAAGCCATGCACATAATGACGGATGTAAAAATAGTATATCACAGCCTGCATGTATGTAGTTATTTCTTGCAAATATACCTGCTGTAACAGTGACTCAGTAGCTCAGTCTGTTAAATGCCTTGTAAGCAGTACATTTTGCCACACACACTCCTGGGTTCAAATCCAGTGGTGTATAGCATTTAAATAACATTATTGTAAAGCCACCAATTAATAACTGAGTTGTGCACTCTTTATCCACACAATGCATTACAAATGAAATGTCTGCTTGTCACTGATGGAAGTCACAGGCCTGCAGATGGGAACACACTTCAGATATCTCTATAGCAAAACTATAAGTGCATAAACTGTCACATCATACATTAATATGCATTTACAGAGGATTTTAACTCAGGTAATGCAAATGAGCCCTACTACTATCAGTGTGCAGTACACAATCCTTTCAAACTCACAGTGTAGATTAGCACAGCTGACCAACTTACATACACATATGCAGCCCTTGCTTGTAGCAAGGACTGCCAGCATAAACATTCCAAATGAGTAATAGACTGTAACACATGGCCTGACAGTTGCCAAAATGGACATGATGTTATATTTATCTCCTATGTTGCTCAAGGACACATCAAACATGTAGCCTAGTATTCTGTTAATGATACCATTGCCTAACATAATTTTCTTAAACACACGCCTTGGAGTGGAATGGCTATCCTCACTCTGGTTCTGTCTCTACTACAAGACTGACACAGCTTCCACAGTTGCACCTGCAGCTTGTTGTCCTCCAAAGTGTTCGCACTCTCTGCCTAGGCCTATTACCTGCAGCAGCAGCAGCTGCAGCTATTACCACACACATCTCTATGTAACAGTAGCTTCTACAGACCTACCCTCTGCAATGACATAGTCTCACCACCCCAGTAATGTCCAGCACATCAGAAAGGGCTTGTTATCTACATGGAGGCTTTATATATTGCACAGTGGTTGCATATCATTGGCTGATGATAGTGCAAATCAGCTGTGTTGCCTGCAATTAACATTTCAGAACCACAGATTGGTTAAGAGGCAATCACCTGCTTATCAGAAGCATGTTGAAAGGCAAACATGCTGGCTATGGGAAACCATTCTGTGTGAGACTTTCTGCACACAAAACATGCATTTGCAAAAACTTAAATATCACCACATATCAATAGAGGAGTTTTGTACTCCAGCAGGTATGTAATCTTTTTTATTTACAACAGGATGCAGATGTGTGAATATACTTACAGGGAACAGGGGTTACAACATTAAGCCTTTCTTAGAACTGTGATAATGACATGTTATTGACATCTAGATTTGTTACACCTGCAGAGGATGTACAAAATACATCGAGTAGAATACTTTTTGTCAATGTGGCACACTGGTCTCTTGGGACTGTCCCTTTATAGTGGTTGTAATATCACACTGCTGTTTGTTACACACTGTTGTTTTGACATATCATCGGGGGGGGGGTTGCCCCTAGGGAACATACTACAATAGACTCCAGTGTTGGGTGTATGATCATACAGCAGTATCTATCATGGCACACATGGGAATATGTCACTATTATCTTAGTTATATCCACACACTTAGTATGTTTGGAAACTGTGAAATATGACATGCATGTTCAAGCAGTGGATACTTCCAGCCATTCTGTTCTTGCTGTATCTCTACATAGTGTACTTCCACCTATGTGATCCTGGCATGTGTTCCCATTCTGTTGTTGTTCAGGACACATGTACCAAGATGTCATATACCTTTCATGATTGCAGAGAATGAGATTATACTTGAAGGCCTCCAGCAACACCATGAACCCCTACCTTCCAGGTGAAGGCAAAACAAGGAACAGCAGGCAGCATTTTGGGCTGACCTTGTCCATGATGTGAATGCTGCAGGTCATCAGAGCAGAACATATGAGCAGGTTTGACACCGTGCAACAGACAAGATCAATGCTGCATGCAGAAGGGCAGCAGATGTGGCCTGGGATCATGGCATCACCAGTGGAGGTCCTGCAGCAGAACAACCTCTCTCAACCACTGAGGAATGCCTGACAAACCTAGGCATAGATGACAGCTCACAGGCATCCATCACACCATACATCATGGATGTGGGTGCCATAGTTTCCATGGCAGAGGAGTGTGCAGGTAAGCTTAGTTTAATCACCATTGCAATACTGTAGCATTCAGTGTGTCAGGGTGTACAGACTCTTACGTGGGTGTCAGGTCTGTGTTCTTCATGGGGGGAAGGGCATAACTGCAGTTTGACTCTTCTGCTCAGACATTGACTGATATAATAATTAATATAGCAGCTACTGTAAATATGAGATATATGGGCGGATTACCTTGATGTGGTGCAACATGTGGTGGAACGACATTATATCTCCCTCTACTTTTCACAGGTCCATCAGGTATCAGACAAGACTGTGGTCCTGCTTGTTATAAGCACATCACTGTTTTGCAATCAGCATGAAAATGTAAAACATATGAATTATTAAAAACATGGTGTCTAAAAGCATTATCCTTCTTGATCAAGCCAGAGGCTTTACAATGGCCACATAGAAATGTCCCAGTTATTTTCCCTTTATATGGTACTAGACACTTGCTGTTATCACAAAGCCTTTGTTTCAAGTTCCTACTATTTTTAAATAAAAACTGTGGCTGTTCACCTACTATATTTGTCTATTTATTGTCAATAGCCTCTAGTTGTCTTTAATAATTCTACATACTTCATCTACGTCTATAGCAAAAGTCAATGCTACTTTAGTATACTTGTTCTTATACTTATTCCTAACCTGTTCAGTTCCTAAATTCCTATCCCTATATTTACCAGAAAAATAAAGAGCTACTTCTGCAGTTCTTATTTCATTTTTGCTCTTTTCCAACCTATCAACTTCAGTATTTCTATAGCCTCTATCTATGAATTGTTGTGTTAATAGCCCTGAGGCTTTTAAAAATTCCTCATCTGATGTACACAACCTTGAAGTTATTATCAGTTGCCCTTTCATAACATTATGATAAGTGTATTGCGGGTGCATACTAGTTTTATGTAAAAGTTTGTTCTTCCAGCAAGACATTTTATGTAATTTTATAGCTTATTTGTTATCCTTATCATAATATAGATGTACATCTAGAAAATTAATTTGCTCATATGATGCCTCTAAAGTGAACTTTAACAAAGTGCTCATTCCTTCTAAATAGTCAAGAACATTCTGTACCACTCCACAACATAAATATCTTGTCCACGAATATCTTATAATGTGCAATATATTTATAATACTGATGGACCAGTGATAAAACTAAATGTTCTTCCCAGTATGCCAAAACTATATTGGCATAACTGTTAGCACATGGGGGGTGCCCATTGCTACCCCCCTCTTCTGCCAATATATTTTTTCTTTATAAATAAAGATGTTATTTTTCAAGATAACTTCTAGTAGAAGACATACAAGGGCTACATTATCAGCTGCAAAGTCTGTTTTCTCCCTTAAATATGCTCTAATATTTTCCACACCATCTTTGTTTGGTATAACAATGAATAAATTCTTAATGTCTAGGGTACACAGCAAATACTGAGTTTTACTTTCATCAGAGGCAATATACATAAACAGCGTCTCTAAAAATGTTGTGTATCTTTCAAAACAGCTAAGGTTGCACCCAGCACTCCTTTTAATTTCTGTTCTACATACAAAGATGCTGCCTCAGTTAACCAACCATCACCAGCTACAACTGGCCATTATGGTGGGTCTAATAAATTCTTACAAACTTTTGGAAGGCCTTTAATAGTGGGTAATTTATGTTTATCAACACATAAAAAGTCAAATAACTCCTTACTAATCATTCTAGACATCAATAAGTCGTAAAACATGTTATCCACACTTGTAATCATTCTATTAACTTTCTTTTCATCTATAACTTCATAAGTGTCATCTTGACTTAATAAGTCCCACATTTTTTGTCATAATCTTTCACATCCATTAGTACCACACTGCCTCCCTTATCAGCTGGTCTTATAACTAGCATATCATTTTGCTCTAGTTCTTTCAAGGCTAACATTTAATTTCTATTCAAATTATAAAAACAATGCTTATATGAGGTTTTCAATTTATATGCTAGATCAGTCTCACAAACTTTTAAAAACATTTCAATTGTTGAATTCAATTGTGGTACGAAAGTATTTGGTTTTCTCAACATTACAGTATTTGAACTGTCACTTGCACCATAAACTGTTCTTAGCATTATATTTCTTGCAAATAACTTCAAATAAATAATCATGTCAGCAAAACATGATTTCTTTGCCAGTATATATGACAGTCCTTTGTTTAGAACAAAGATATGATGCTCATTCAATACAAATGTTGATAAGTTTAAAAAAAACATATTTGTCTTGTTGACAGTCCCTTGTGGATTTAAGCTGTGTAAAGAAATCACATTAGAAGAGGTTTCATTTGATGTTAACTGGAAAACTTTCTCCGTTTGCAGCCCCTGCTTAAAGAGCGTGTTTCCTCTTTCTTTCCCTGTTGCTTCATGGGAAGTGAAAACTCTAAAAAACGTAAAGGGCCAGCTACATTATTTTTAGCTTTGGGTCGTGCTCTCAAATTTTTCGCTTGTCCCCCATTTTAATTGTTTCTGTAGATTTTTTAATTATTTTAGATCCCTCACTTGACGCAATGGAAGTAACAGCTGGGGGTATTTGTGAGGGGCAGAGGTTGAAAGCTTTGAAGTGATTGGTCATGTTCAGTTTAAATCCAGAATTTGTGATATGTATCAATAGATTTGATGAAGGTGTATACCCAAAGCACTTATCTTTATATGTTTATTAGTCATTAAAGTGTAATTCTAATCGCTGCATGGTGACTGTACTGTTTGTTTTTACGCTGAGTTCATCGTTTTAAACAGTGTAGGAATTTGGCAGCTTTTGTGGTGTTCTTTTTGTGTATACTTACACAATGAAAGATGTGTCATGGACCTGTTTCTATTTCTGTTTCAGGATTCTAGTGAGGACACCTATGGACACACAGGAGCAAGACAGCCATAGATGTCACAGCACAGGATAGACTGTCAGCACTGAAGAAATATGCCCTCAGCAAGGTATAGCACTATAAATGCATGGCTCCGTAAGTCCATATGTGTGTGACAGGCTAACAAAGATAATGGCCTCATTCAGTGTACTCATGCATCACTAATCTGTGAAAAGGTCTGAAACCCTTGACAAGTGTCACCAGGGTCTTGGGAGCTAAAACATCTACAAGTTGTGGTGCTGAGGATGACCTATCTTCAAATTTCCTGTGTCCAGTTTAGACATTTGTCTGACAACAGCTATGATTGTCATGTTCTGCATCTCATGGTGTAACCTGCACATGATGTGTGTCACAGCGGATGTGTGCTTCACACGCACAGGGGCCTTATACATATAGGATGTATTGTCTGTGTGTTATACCTGTCTCTCCAACATGTAGCATTCACACCACAGTAAAGATGTGGGCGTGTAGGTTGGGTAAGACATGTGTTAGTCCTGTCATTGATGAGTGGGAGGTACACAGTGGGATGTGACACCTCCCTGTATGGCAGCCATACACATCCCCTCCAAAGCATTTATGAGACAGACTACACATGTACAATCTTGACATGGACTCCATAGGACATGTTATCTGCAATGTGTATTGCAGTACCCTATAACCTGTGTGGCTGCTACAGTTGTAAGTCATGCCTGTGTAGTGACATAGCAAGGGTGCCATTGTACACAATGATAGGTGTGGTGAGTGCCACATTCAGTATGGCAATGACAGTCTGGGAGTTACATCACAAGCCTGTCTGTTTATGATGTACAACACTGAGTGCATCCCCACATCTCACCGACCACCGAATGTCAAAGGCTACATTTCTCCCTGTGTCCATACAACCATGAGTAATGGCTCAACTGTGTGCGGTGAGTGGACACTACTATATTTTCCAGGGATGGATGACTTTCCAAAGGATAGTATTGTGCAGTTGTTGCCATTTAGTATTTGTCAGTGGCTCAGACCGCAACTGAATGTGTGTCACAGGCCATCCTGGTTAACTGTTGGTTCTGTGTGGAATTCAGCGACAGCTCTTGATATGCAATCATCCACTAATGTAGCCAGTCAGTGGCCAATGACAGTGGCTGTGACTGCAGAGAGTGAATGGCTAGAAGGAGTAAGCCATCAATGATGTCTAGGGAAATTCACTGATGACTGGTGTCATTGCAGCTTAGGTCTCCCAATGCTATCTTCCCAGATTATGACTGTCAGACACTTGCCTACCCACCAGCTGTCATAACACTCAGTAGATAACCTACACAGTTTCCAGCAAGGCCTGCTGGCCTAATATTGTCAAGCACCTTCCCAGGCCATGGTACATAGAGTGAGTAATAGTCCTGTCATCCACTGCATAGTGTAACACTCAGTGGGGTCCACCAGTTAGAGTCAGTACACATGATTTGGCCTTGAGCATAGCTAACAGTGTGTGGTCTAGTGTCAGTAGGTGTACGACAGTGTTACGGCTTGTATCCATGCTAACTCCTTTCATGGCATTTCATGTAATATGACTCAGAGAACTGGGGACACTGCTTAGCATTACTTGCTAGTGATCCTTTGTGGAACTAAGTATTGCAGTTGCTTTCAGCATGTTCCATGAAGAGAGTCATCCAAGATGTGTGTACAGAGCACAGAAAACACATTAGGGAAGTGTAATATGTATACAATTTGAAGGTAAGGTGGGAGTTTTACACAGACATTGTGCAGATGGGCACTACCTAAGCAGTGTGTCCTGAAAGGACACAATTACCTTGTGAATACTGTGGAAAGCAGGGAAGTCCACAGAATTGCCGGTACCTGGCAACTACTAATGCTGGTCTCACCGACACCACTCTCGCATAGGATTCCATGCTCCAGTATGTTTTCTGTCATCACACACAAAACGGTACTACAAAGCCCATGATGACAAGCAGGACACAGCCTATTTGTACATCCACGTAGCTGTCCCACAACATGAAAGCCTCTGTAGGCTTCACATACCCCTTTCCAAGTAGATGACTTGATTAGCAACCTAGGCAATCAGTTGGTTTTGCATGTGTTATGCCATCTCTTCCAGGGTTGGAGGTATGTCACTAGGGAACTGACAAGAGGGGGATTATTAGCACTGCTGTAGAGCCACAATATAATGTACAATGTCCATTTACATAGATGTCCAGTCTTGCTGTAACAATCAGCACACTGCCAGTGAGCCACTTTCACAGCATGTCATGCATCCTGCCTTCAACACATTACTGGTTCACATCTTCATGACATGGCTGTGAGGTCTACTGCAGCGGACTGGCAACCTTTGGCCAATGTGTGTCCACCCGCCACATATCCTAGGCATGACATACTGTACAGTTATGTACCCGACACACATGTCTATGTTCCCACATCATATCGCACAACAACCAGTGTGCTGTCTACTTGTTTGACAGGCATCGTACACTTGCGAGGCCAATGAATGTCAGCAAAGCTGAACAAGTCCATTATCCATGCACAGGCATCCACATATTCACTGCAAAGTGTGCCTACAAACACTGTATATCAGGCTGCCAACCCCAAGGGCATGGCAGCATGACCCTACCTTTGGAGGACCTGCTGCCGAGGTGTTGGGGAGTGTCTCCACCCCTTTACTCCTATGACACACAAGCACAATGTGTGACAGATGTGACTGCATTTCAAACCTTGCTGCCATGGTGTCTGCAACATCAGTCATAACATATGGCAATGAGCATTATGCCAACATGCACAGCTCACATCCTGCACCACCTACACCCATATCACACATACCTGCATGTGAACAGCTCCTTAACAGGCACATTGCCAAACAGACACCCCAGAACATCCTGCCTCTGGAGTGCACAGTAAACATAATACTGCATGCACCACTCTCTCACTGGTCAAACACCCGAGGCAAAACACAAAATCACACCTCTTAGAGATGATTACATTGTGAGACACAGTGATATCTATGTCAAGTGGATACATATTGGACAGGTGACAGATAGCTGTCTGTGTGTTGAAACAATAGGCTTTACCACACATTGCTGCAAATTAAGGGATATCAGTTAACATAATGTTGACATCCTAGTTTCTGCAGGTATGTATGACTAGGGACATATGACACTAGCCTGAATGCAGACACATAACTGTGCTTAGCCAGTCTGTGTCTCTCGCGGGTATATGCATACCTTGCAGCTGCAGTTGATACTCACCTGGGATGATGGCGCCATAAACACGGAAATTGATGGAAGTCAATAATTGCCTTAGCGCGTGGTGTCATTGTCAGGAGATCTACTACATGTCTGCCTGGGATGCCTTGCTCACCAGACATCAATGCTTCACCAGTGATGGTGTTCATTTCTCACTCCTGAGATGAGAAGTAATGGCCATGGCTACTGACACCTCCACAATGCAACTTAGATGCACAGTTCGGGGAAAAGTTGGCAATGAGAACACCATCTTTTTGCAACATCCTGGTTATACCGCTACACGGTGGGTATGGAAACACTGAACCCCACTCTGTGGAATGTGTCCCCACCCTGGATTATGCAGACATGTGTGCAGTCAAGGACATGTGGTTCATGGCTGTGGACAGCACCACAGCCATGCTAGACTACATGTCCATCCACATCTTCACACCTCAAAATGACAATATTCAAGGTAATGCAGGTGGTGTATACATACTCATTAAGGATTTTGTGAAACACAGTGATTCCCTGGAGACACTGCAGGTTCCATTCAGTACTGGAAGGGCACATAATCAAGCAATAGCCAGGTACAGGAGCACCTCCATGTGTCCTGACACCCATTGTGTGTATTTGTATGTACATGTGTCTACAAAGATATATCGGTACACCATGTTGTGGAGTGGCATTAAGTGACCACCAGGTGTGTCGCTTAGGCATGCTGCAGCTCACTTGCCCAAAGACTAGTCTATGTCCTTAACTACAATGTCCTGGAACAGTGCTGTGACATCTCCCCAAGGGGAACCAACATTGCACCATGTGTTTACCAATGTGGGTAACCACTGCAGCCCCCCCAAAGTGAGGTCCTCCCTGGTGGGATCTGACCACAGGTCAGTGCCATTAAAACTACCAGCAGTAACCACCAATTGCAGACAATACAGACATATATTTCAACAAAGCCATTTATTACCTCCTGTGGGATGGTTTACTTAGCTTGACTGCAAATCCCCCCTCTGACAGGACGGCATGTATGCAGAGCTGTACACCAATGTATTATGCCAGCAGCATTACAACTACATGAACTTGGCTTTACCTGACAGGAGGAACACAGGCTCCTTATGGCACAGCAGACCTGCCTGGTGGATAACTGCCATTGTCAGGCTGTACAATAGGAGGTGGACATTGTTGTGTGACAGTTCGGGTAAGGGTGCCCCCCCTAAAATGGTGACACACCCTCCTCAGCTACAACAACCACATAGTGTTGTGATGTTATGTAGATCCAGTAAGTGACAAAATTCGCCATCCACACAAAGCAGAACCACAGCACACAGTGTAGTTACATGTATAACCTCAAAACACAGGCCCAGATTGTCACTGAACTCATACTTAATGATGCCACATAGAATGGGTCTGTAGCCATAGCTAACATGTAGTCCCAAATGTTCTGTGTCAGCTTTACTCCCCTGTCCTCACCACATGTGATGCATGACATTCCTACAACCTGTCCCATGACTTATATATCTACAGAGCAGGTTGTAAATGGCCTCTCTATGGAGGATACACAGCATCTATTGGACATGCTAACATCCTACATGGGATGTGCCATGTATTACTAACACCACTGGAAATACCTTACAATCATACTGAAACCACTAGCTGAACCCAAGCTGACCGTACGACACCAACTGTTATAACCTTGCACAGAGGTGGTGCATGCACTGACCACCAGAACTGTAGACCTCTTTGTTTGAGTATCCATATTTGTATGGCCATAGGGGCAATCATCATGTAGCTGAATAGTTAATATAGATGTGATCTACACACAGTTGACTGTACACAGTTTGGATGTCTGATAGGGGATCATGACTGGTAAATGTGGTGGACATTTTCGAGATAGTCACCAAGGACCTGGGTGAGGGGACATCAGGGCATACAACCCCCTGGACTGGGCCAAGCCCCCTGACTATATCCCCCACTTAGGCATCATGTACAAACCACCCACTTAGGCATCCATGCTTCTATCATTGTAGGGGTCACTTAGTGGCCCCTTAAAGGCACACATACTCAACATAGGGATATCTGCCTCCAATAGCTGATCCATAGGCAGCAGTGTTCAACAGGCTCAGTCCTGGGTCCTCTACTGCTTGAAATCCATTTAACCATGATACAAATAAATACTGACTGCCTGTGGCTAACAATGTTGGCTGATGTGTGAACACTAATGGAGTCTGTGAGTTATGTCAATATCCTACAAGAGGGTATTGATGAACAAATGCCTGTTGAAATAGTAATGGCAACAAACTTCATGCAAATTTATATGTAGTATAATTTCCATCACTAACCTATGTGCCTGGTAAGTAGGACATCAGTCACAACATGTGATGTACATACTCAGTGGTGAAAGAACTGGGCATACAGAGCTAGCCACACGGGTTTACACCTAATGTGCCTGAGATCACAATGTCTCCCCAGTGGTATGATGGGAATCATGTGTCATAGCTGAGGGCACAATCACCCATAATTGACATACTCATAACCTCCATGTTTTCTTCCCTCAGCATGCCAATATCTAAGTGCAATGGCCATTTGGTAATGGACCTTTCCAAGCAGTACTGGTACTTGCACACAACAGTATGGTCCCTCACAAGGGAACTTCACATCTTCATCATGTGTTCAATGGGGATCATCTGAAATGTGTGTCATTGTAGCCTGTGTCATACAGACTACTCAGAGGTGATCTCTGCCTTGCATACGGGCCAATGTGTGACCATGCTTGATTGTAAATGCTGCATATTTGTAGGTGGCATAGCACATGGATTAATCACTGTAAGGCATTCACCTAGAATGTGATCTCATCATCACGAACATGGGAGCACAATGTTCAACACCGGAAGTATACCCCTCACTGGTGAGATCAGATCACAAACTAATCTCGCTGGAGGTCCTCATCCCACCCCCACCTGAAATAAAAAAGACCACAGTAAAGAACTACTCGAAAGCCGACTTCACACTTCTAAAGACTAGTGTGGTCTCCTTTAAGGCCCCAGTGCGGAAAACAGTACCCAAGCCGCTGAATCACTTACAAATGCCTTCTACCAGCACCTACAGGACTGCATGGATAAGGCAATCCCAAGCAAAACAAAGACTCTTTGTACCAAAGGTAAGCGTCCAGTCTGGTGGACCCCAGCCATAAACAAACTCTACAACAAAAGGAGGAAGCTACTATAAGATAGAGCAAAATCCTTAAAAGGTAAGACACCTTTGATCACTACAAGTAAAAAACTAAGAGCTCTCATAAAATCATCCAAAGCAAACTTTGAAAGAAAAATAGCTAAAGACTCAAAAGACAATCATAAGGCCTTCTTCAGCTATGTTAGAAACCTGGGAGGAAACTCCCAGATATGCTCAGAACTAGTTCAAAATGATGTGAAGATTACTGATCCTACAGACATTGCCAACATACTGGCTGACAGGTTCAGTGCAAACTTCTCCCCCCCCCCCCAAAAGGTGAGATATCTATACCAAATGATTGTAGCCCCCCAAACATCTCTAACGCCCAAGTGAGAACTGCTCTCTCTCCAAAGCAAAAAACACAGCATCCATGGGACCTGATGGCGTCCCCAGCTGTGTGCTCCACGAACTCAACGAGGAATTAAACCCACAGCTAGGACAGCTGTTTAATCATAGTCTCACCTCTGGATATGTACCCAGGGAGTGGCGCACTGCGACAGTGGTCCCACTTCATAAAGGCGGTGCCTCCACCGACCCAGGAAATTACCGGCCCATTAGCTTGACAAGCCTTATCTGCAAAGCCATGGAGAGGATCATAATGGATCTCATAAACAACGACATAGGGAATTTGCAGACTTTGGATCCAACCCACTTTGGCTTTGTCAAAGGCAGATCATGCCTTTTAAACTTGGTTGACTTTTTCGAAACAGTCACCAAAGCCATTGATGAGGGAAAGCAGTCCATACAGCATACCTCGATCTGGCGAAAGCTTTGATACAATACCCCACTCGGGTATCATTGAAAAACTCATCAGCTTAAATGTTAACCCATACATCACAAGATGGGTTGCAAACTGGCTGGCGACAGAACCCACAGGGTCTGACTTGCTGGCGCCATCTCAGACTCTAAGCCTGTCACAAGTGGTGTCCCTCAGGGCTCTTCCCTGTGCCCACTCTTGTATGGAATGTACTTCTCCAGTACAAGCAAACACAGGAGGGTTATGGCTGACAAAGTTTGCAGATGACTGCAAACTGGGCCCGTGGTCGATAACACATCTGACACAGATATCCTTCAGAAAGGTCTCACAGAAACGGATAACTGGTGCCAGAGCTATGGCCTAAAGTTAAATGCCAAAAAATGCATAGTCATACCCTTCGGAAAAACAAGGTTACCCCTAGCTACCTCATAGGTGGCAATCCACTGAGCACAGAAGAAGTTATTAGGGACCTGGGGACCCAGGTTGACAGTAGCCTGTCATTCGACACCCATGTAGCTAAAGTAGTTAGGAAGACCTTCTACATTGCCCACCTTATCATGAAGGGATTCACATCTAGATCAAGGGAGGTCATAGTTTCCCTGTACTCATCACTCATCAGACCAATGATTGAGTACAATGCCCCATTCGAATGTATCTGACCCGACACTTGCAGCAGCTGGAGAGGCCACAAAGTTCCTCACCAAAAGGATAAAGGGTCTCAAAAATCTGTCCTATGCTGCCCGACTGAAAGAACTTCAGCTCTATTCAGTAAACACCGCTTGCTCAGAGGTGACCTGTGCCTGACATACAAGGCCATGTCAAGCCCAGATTTGATGAATATGCTTCACCTCAATAAATCTAGATCCGTCAGAGCCACAAGGGAGACTTAAACCTCGACACGGCTATTAATAGGACGTGCTGGAGGGATAGATTCATCACCCAAAGACTCCATATGCTGTGGAACAAAATCCCGGTATATGTGAGGCAGAGCACCTCGCTGGCCTTGTTCAAGAGAAATCTTGACCAATGGATGGGAGATCGCAGATATATCCCAGGGATTACCTCAGTGTCACTGCTCGACAGAGGCACAGCAAAATAATGGGTACAGTTCCCCATACTAAAGGGGTGGCGTAAGCCACAAAACTATGGGCTAGGCTTGTAAATGCCCTCGGGCAGATAGCCTAGTATAAACCTATGAACCTATGAACCTATGAACCTATGAACATGCTGGTGGGAGAGATTTGTCTAGCAGACTTTAACCCACCTTTGCAACAGAGCCCTGGCTAATGGCAAGCAGAGCACCTCAGTGCACTTCAGCACATGCCATCTGTATGACTGGCTGCCAGTGGCTGGGCGACCATCATTTCACCACAGGGCTTCTGCCTGTGTCCCTCTTGGACTGGGGCAATATGTGCTGATCACGTAAATAAAGGTATACAGTTGTCTATGATTGTGATGGCTGTATGGCCAGTATGCTAATGAGGTTCCACTGTACTATGGTACCATAAGCTGATGTAAATTGCTCTAACAGCCACACACACAAACATGGCTAAATTGAGGATAGCACCATGTCCAATTGCTGTTTACAGGACATGGCACAGCACACACACAGTGCAAGTTAGCTGTTTGTAGATTACAACACTTACCTATGTAATGGTACACACTACAGATCACAGTACATGATGCAAGCAACACACCTCATGTCTGATAGTACTGTCAGTTTAGGACATATTATGCTTGATGACATCAGCAGACCAAGTTGTGGTGAGGCATTTGGAGGGCCACATCACCTGCTACAACTAAAATTCTACAAAACCCTACCTCTTTCTAAGTTACTGAGGTGATCACATTTCTGCCATATGGACATACATGCACAAAGTGAGATTAGAACCCCTACCTATCTAGTCTTACATACTACAGATCACAGTACATATTGCAAGTACCACGGCTTAAGTTAAATGCTACAATGGCAGCTGGTAGTCTTAAGGTAGACAATTCTTGTAGAAGAGGTCAGTTTGGAAGCCAGCAGCAATGTACAGGGCCAAAATGAGCATCTCCATTGCAGTTTGTTAGCCAGTGAGGGTTTCTCAGTTGTTTGGAAGGGGGATATACACATGCATGCACCAAGTGGCCCACAGTGAGGTTAGAACCCCTCCCTATCTAGTCTTACACACTACAGATCACAGTACTTATTGCATGCACCACGGCTGATGTCTGTTTCATATGTGATTGCAGGCAAACTACTTGTGGATTACACAAACTAGGCTTGTGTTGAATGGCATCTGTGCCTGCAGAGTGATATTGCTTTGTAGTGTTATCTGCATCTAGTATCCTAGCAATGAGATAACTATTATCCTAGCTATGTGTCAGTGACCAGTATGGCCATATGTGGCTATTTGCATTTGTATGGGCATGCCTGTGAGCAGGGACAATGTGCCCTGTCCATGCATGTGTAGACAACATTATCCATTATACCACCTGCTCATCTGTTGCTGTCTATGTGGTGACACCCCACAGGCACATGGGTCTGTAGGTAAGTGCATTATGTACTGTTGAGCCCTTACTTTGGATCCTTTGAACAACATTATAGATGTGTGATAGAGCAGCTTTATTCACCAGTATTAGAGTCTGTAGGACAATACAGACATCCACACACATATTTATGTATATAACAGGGATGTATATATAAATGTAGCTGTGTGTGTGTATGATATGTATATGTGTTATGTGTGTATATATATATATATATATATATATATATATATATATATATATATATATATATATATATATATATATATATATATATATATCTATGGGGAGAGACTGTGATGTATGTTTTTATATATGTATATTGATATATATATAGGTATATATCTATATGAAACTACATAGAGATACATATACTATGTATGTGAGAGAGAGAGAGAGACAGTGACAGATGGATATGTGTGTATATATATATATATATATATATATATATATATATATATATATATATATATATATATATATATATAGACATATCTATGTATAATAGGTCATTTTGATCAAGGGATTGTGCTCAGTTTAACTAAGTGCATGGGCATGCCCAGTGGGACTGTCAGTAATTATAAAGTGACTCGTGTCCACAGCTACCTGCACTCCAGTCCAGGATTTTGTGTGTTACAGACACTGAGATCTCTCCCTGTTTCTGCAGTACTGCACTTCACTCAAAATTTTCATGGTATTCTCCAGCTGTCTGATGTAATTAATATGCGACAGAGGTTCATGATGTTACACCACACACAGACTGACAGTCTGTGACACCAGCATACTAATACCTCACATGCAAAAGATGTGGATACCTCCAGATCTGAACCATCAATGGCATAACCCATGCTAACTTCCCTGGTCCACACAAGCTGCCAGCTAGAGAGGTCATTCATCACACAATCAAAAGCAAACATATGTATGTTATTATTCCTGCATTAAGTGTAACATGCAATGTGTGCTCAGTTTCTATGTTAGTACCCTGAGTTTGCCTGGACTGCTGATATACCACTGATGACTTACTGTTAAAGTAGTTATATGGGGAAACGGCTGTGTTGGGTGTGGGGGAGGAACATCACATGTTCTGCTGGGATACATAGTAGTCCAACTATCATGTGACCCCACTGTTTAACATCTCCCTTGCCTGATGTATTGCATATTCCAACTATAAGGCCTAGTGAATATTAAGGAACACATACTTGTGGACTGAGTAACTGTAGTCCAATGTGGATTTTACTTGTGTCCAAATAGCCCAATACATTTCCTTGCATAAATGCAGCAAATCCATACATAAAATAGCATATTATAATAATTGTTACAAGTGGTGTGTAGGTTAGGGACTTACCTTGTGAATGTAGTGGCTGACAGAACTGTAGTTCAGGGCTGACTCTGTCTGATGCAAGCAGTACACAGCCAATACATGGATAGGGTACAGGTTGTGTGGGCTGCCTGGCATCACTTTTGCTATATGTATGTGCATAGGAGTAAGGTGTCAGTCCTTAGGGGCCTAGGTTGTCAGTGAATGTGCTATGCATTGTCTGTTAGGCAAAGCCAGGGTGTACTGGGCATACCTACATCTGCCTACAGGGACATCATCAGGGGGTTACTCCTCCGAGTCCTCCTGTAACTGTGGCTGTGGTGACCTAGGCAGTGGTGGGGGGCTGTGTATCCCTTCCCTTTACTGATCCTGCTGCAGCTATTTCCACAGGATCATATTGTGTAGCATATCACATACTGTGAACATATGTGCACATGTGATCAGAGAGTATTGCAGGGCTCCACCAGTATATCGAGGTACCAGAACCATTACTTCAGAAGCCCAAACACATGCTTTATAACGTTTCTAGTTTGTGCATGTGCCTCATTATGGTGTTCTTCGGTGGGTGGGTGTGCATTTCTGATGGGTGTCACCATCGATGGTTCTAGGGCATAGCCAGCATCCCCCAGTAAATGGCCATGTGGTATGCCCCCCCCTAACAAACATCTGGTGCAGCTGTGATGCATGCCAGATATGGGAGTTGTGATAACTGCCACGGCTGCCAGCACACACATTCTTGATAATCCCCTGGGCATTGCACATGACCTAGCAGTTGATGGAGTGGTACCCCCTGTGGTTGATGTAGATTCTACCCTCCTGACCAGGTGGTGCCTTGATGTGTACATGAGTGGAATCTATGGCACAAAGTACTTCAGGGTAGTGTGCTGTATGGTAGAAGTGTTGCATATTGCTGGCCCTTGCCTCAGTGGTGAGGGGAAAAGAAATGTACTCACTGGCATGTGGTAGCGTAGCATCCAGGAACTGGTGGAGTACCCTGGATGCTGATGCCTGTAAGACCCCCATCATGTCCCCAGTTGGTCTTTGGAAAGAACCTGTAGATAGTATCCTAAGGGCTACATATACCTTTGTTTCCACTGTGATGGGTTCCCTTTTGTTGGCTCTGGGTCTGAGTTGAGGGCAGCAGAGCTCAGTGAGTTCTTGTAGTATGTCCCTGTCCACTCTGCAGTGCTCTATAATCTCCAGCTCATGTAGCTTCTGGAAGGTTACCCTGGGCCTGAACACTCTTCTCCTTCTTTGCCTAGGCCTATTGTCAGCAGCAGCATTGACTTCAACATCTCCCACATACAGGTGCAGCAGACTTGCAGCAGCCCCTAGCATTCTCTCAGTTAAAATTCCCAAGTCTGTACTCCCAATGATACAGAGTATTGGGGAAAAATCAGAATGTAGGGTGTATGCATACTTTATAGAGCTCTGCTGTAGGTGCAGAGTGTGTGAATGGGTAACTATGATGCATTGCACCTGCCTACAATGTAATTAACATAATTTCATGGTCCTGTTTTAGGTTAAACAAAGGTCAAAACCAATTAAATACATGTATTTTTTAAAACACACTGAGCACAGTGGCACATCACACAAACATGTGCAGGCAAGCTACTGGACACCCCCTGTAGGTGACACTCTCAGCCATGTGGTGCACCTCGCAAACATGCGCATCTACGCTGAAAAGAGCTTAGAAGTCAGTAGACACCCCCCTTGTGTCAGTTACCTCCTGTGTGAACAGCAACATGGGTCTAAGCCTACACAAAAGGGCTATATGGACACAATTACTCCTTTCTGCTATTCAGTACCTCCACCTCTTTTGCATAGGTATCCGTGTTCACAGCCTGAAAACTACACGCTTCAGAGCCCAACCATGTTAGCAACAGCACTTATGCAGCATTGTAGGGACTCCACATACAGTCCTGTAATACATTTCTGTTACATACTAATTCATTTCTTTTTTCCAATTTTTTAAAATTTTTCTATAAAGCATGTTTATGCACTGCAGCACACCATGCAAACATGCCCAGATTATTAAAAGAAAATATTTATTTAACTTATTTCATTTAATTTTTTCATCATACAGGATGATAGTTTCTGTCATATGTGTATGTGGTATGACATTTCTGTCGAAATATCTACATTTGTACAACCCCTTATGTCTGTCTACACTCATGTATACAGAATTTTTCCATGTACACTACAGACACAGACACAGGATCAGAACAGATGCCATCTGCTTGCTGGATTGCTCTACTTGCCTCATTTGCATGAGATTCACCTGCTCATGAGGTGATTTGCATGCCACAGAAGTTTCCATGTTGGCGGGTGTGTGTGCGCCATTCAGTACTGTTTACTGAATCTAAAAATGTTGGTTGCTGTGTAAGCAGTGAGGTGTGATGCCTACATGGGAAAAAATGTGTAGACTTTACTAAATCCCCCCCCAAAATTTGAAAATCAGTACAATAAATGTATCAGCCATGCAGTTTTTGTCTGACCATCCTGGGAAAAATGTTGAGTTGTCTTGAATGCTTCCTTCTTGGAGGTTCTTATTAATTCTTTGCTAAATTTATATATTCATTACAGCCCTTTTCTTGGAATACATTTTTGTACATTGCTTTGTTTGTATATGCATTCTTATAATGCATCTAAATTTCTTTATCATACTTTCTCTTATGTAGTATGTGACTATTATTTTTTAAACAAGAAACATCTTTATTAAATTATCATGTATGACACAGGCAATCTTACATTTATATAAATGATAACATACCATACAGACACAATTCCAGTTGCAAACATTATCCCCGGGATTCATGAACCTTGCGCCAGGCGCCAGCATAGCGTCGGCGTTATAACGCCAAATATGGCTGCTTAGCGATTCAGGTATGAATGAATTCCACGTGCACTACCGGCGTGCGCCGGACCATCTCCGCCCCCGGCGTAGGTATGCAAAACACACTGTGTGCAGTATTGCACCATGCAAATGAGGGCAAATAGCGATCCACGAAGTGGCGCAGGCGTAGCGTAAGAGACGCGGCCCAAATGGGGAACGAAGGCTGTC